>NW_017259554.1:267795-286700 GCF_001594045.1 Atta colombica
TTTTGAAATTCTGCTCTTCATGATTAGTAGGTAAATTTTATTATTTTTCATATGTATAAGAACATAATATCGATGAAATGCCATTTTTAGAAAGAATACATTTATATACAATAATATTCTATATAAGGCATTAATTGCTCTTACTCTCATTAATCAATTAACAATTAACAATTAAATAATTGTAATCTGTTTACAATTACTTTTTGCAATTATTTCATTTAATTGTTTTCAGCAATTAATAATTACAAAATATAATTACTAATTGAATTAAGAATTACATTGTAATTGTAATTTGAATTAAAAGAATTACATTGTAATTGTAATTTGTAATTGTGTGTGTGTGTTAATTGACTCATAGTTTTGTACAATTCTGCATGTAGATTCTAATTAGTAAATAGAATACTTATTGGACATTACAATTTATTTTAAACTCATCTATGATATGTAACAAAATACTTTTTAACTTTTTACACGTTTTATAATACGATTTTTTAGATTGAAAGAATGACAAAAATCCAGATCAGTTTTGTAATTCTAAAGATTTTTAGGAGTTTTCTAAAATGCATTAAATTTCAGGACTTAAGAAGTTTTCCAGGATGTATTAAATTCGAGGATTTTAAGGAGTTTTCTAGGATTCAAGGTATTCAAGGATTATAAGACTGTTTTATATTATCATCTTTTAATTTACATAATTTTCATTGCAAGATTTAAATAAATATTGTCAAATAAATATTATCATTGCTAGTATTTAAAGAAACTATTTTTTTTGATCAAATAAAATTTTTTTTAATTAAAATATTTTTTCAGTGTATTTATTTATGACTTTTAAATAAATATAAATTTTTTTTTTCGTTGCATACGTTCTTTTGAATGCATTTATGCTATACTTGGCGTATTTTTTTTATCTTTGTAAGATATTTTTTTATAGAATATTCTTATTTAAAAATTTTTTATCGGGAAATCTGTGAGACAAAAATATATCTATAGCTTATTGAACGCAGCTCTACATCCAGAAGAACGCAAAGCGCATGTCAAACAAATTAGATATCTCCGTTCGGTGTGATTCGATGGCTCTCATAATAGTTACTGTGAATTTTTGTGTGCTTTTAATTCAGATTAATGAAAAATAAAACGCGGAAGATGAACTTTTCCGAAGTCGACCAAAGAATCCATCAGCTGACGACATGCAGAAAATTGCGCGTAACGCATGGGACTGGATCAACTTTTAACAGGGGTCGCAATTTTTCAAGGTTATATAACCACGAAAACCAAATTTTATGCCTCTTTTCCATCTCTTATGTCTATTTCTACCAATGTAGATTAATTTTATTCTTAGTTTAACTTGTTTTAAGAATTAAAAAAAGAAATAAATAGTAAACTAAAATTAAAGTCATTAAAGTCAATGGCTGCATTCAGCAGAATGTTTATTTTGTAACTGTTAGAAGATTTCTTTACGCTGATTGGATTATGCTTTTAAAACAAGAGGAATGATTCTATCTCAGCAGAGAATCATAATACGATTGGAAAACTATTGTGTTTTACTGAACGCAGCCAATCTACATTGATAAAAATAAGCATTAGCTGCATTTTTCTTTCATGCCTTCTTGATTTGAAATAAAAGCATATGAGCATATATTCGTGCTTTTGAAGAACATGAAAGCTCCAATTTGTTGTAAAATTGTGCGAAAAATTGTCAATTACTTAGAATGCGACGGTCGACTAGCGGTCATCACAAATTCTTAAATGAAGGTGAAAATGTAAAGGATGAACAACAATCGCCTTTTGCTTTTCCTTCTTGTTCCCAAACCTTGGCTCATCTTCAATGGTGGAAAGTGCTGAAAAAGAAAGCAATAGCCAAACGCGACAGAAAAGCCTACAAGGATCGACATAAAACTTTGCAATCCCATGATATTTTACGAAGATTACACGTAAGTTGTGCTTATTTATTATTATTGAGATCTCTGATGAATATATTTATGTGTAGTATAATATTATATAATTTAATTTATTAAATTCTTAAAATATATATTAACCATTAATATATAATCCTTGGTGAAAAAAATCTGATAAAATTTCACAATATTTTAAAATATTTATATTAAACAGATTTCTGAAAAATCTAAACTTTTTTAGATTTTATAAGTTTTTTTCAGAAATTATAGAAAAATTATGTAAAAACTTAGAACGTTTCAGAAATCATATACATAAAAAGTTTTGGAAAATATATAAACTTTTTTAGACATTTCTAAAAAATATTTGTATAACAATTCGAAGAAATTTCTTAAAAAGTTATAAGGGGAATTCAGAAGACTTGATCATATGAGAGAGTTGAACCACTTCAAATGTCTCATTCAAATTACAGGCTAAGCAATTGTCAAACTACGACGTATGGATCATGCAATTTTGATTTCACATTTCTCGAAACACAAATAGTTGTCAGCTTGATAGCCATGCAAGTGATATGAAAATTTGAACGAGAAATATAAAGTAATTCAATTCTTCCATATGGTCAAATCTCGGATTCCTCCTACTATTTATAGAAATTTTGAAGAATTATGCAAAAAATTCTAAGGAAATTTTTATTCTAAGGAAATTCTAAGGAAATTTTATCGGAATCGTCTTTTTATTTCTAAGTTTCGTAAAATGTAGGAAAATAAAAAAGAAAGAAACTGAAAGAAAATTTTAATAGATATATATATATATATATATTATGCATTATATGCTTCCTAAAAAATTTTGCACAGGTGGACGTTGAGATAGAAGCAGAAGAAGCAAAAAAACATAAAGAGTTGGATAAAGTGATTGCCATGACGGATGTACATCCAGAATATTTTACAGAATTATCCGGTAGACCTGTGAAAAAAAAGCTTTTATTAAAAGAGTATATCCAAGATACAAGAGAGATATTAAAAACAAAACTTCTCATTAGTCAAGAAAAAGATAATTGTATTCGCATCGATCAACAATTTGAGCAAGAGACACATCGATTACGACAAATCCAGGTATAAACTTTAACGTAATTAAATTAATATTTTTTTAAGAGAAATATTTATAAAATAATAACAATTACATAAGGCTGCGCTTTACAATAAAAAAACAATAAGAAAGAGTGCGGCTAAAATGTGCCAATTCTAGCAGTGAAAGGATTAAAATAGATATTAAATGAATCGCCTAATCTATATAATAGTGCATTTAGCAGAGAAAGCAGTTTTGGTAACTGTTTTAAAATTCTTTAATACGAAGAATTTTTGCTTTTGATTCCTTATGGATTTAAATGTATAAATCAATCATACTAAAGAATTTTACAATAATTGCAATAATAAAGCTGCTTTCTCTGCTGAATACATTGAATGAATACATGAATAGTGTGCGGCTGTGCCGCACATAGGTTGCATTCGGAGAGTTGCTATTTGTATCATTCTATTTTCATTGTCTATTAAATGTGAAACAAGGATAATATGACACAAATAACATTGATAGTACGCTCTCCGAACGCAGTCATAAAAAATCGTTTTGAATTCAAAACTTTGAAACTCTATAACTTTGGAGTCTATAACTTTGGAACAGAAAATAGAAATATATATTTGTATTCAGCTTACCGAGATTTTTCATTTGATATCTATTTTTTAACTCTTCCACAGTATCGATTATTGCAGAAAGTTTTCAGAAATATTTCAATCTTTCACATCTCATGTGCAATAATTCTGAAAAGATTCTGCAATATGTCATATGAAATTTTCACAGAAATGTTTCTAAAATTTATTATAGGCAATAAATTGAAAAATACATTTAAATAGAACAAAAAATCATGAAATGTTAAAATGTTTACTAAATATTGGAAATACGAATAAGTTTCCGCCGTTTTTTCAAAAATTAAGTATTTATTGTGAAAGAACGGTACATAATGTTTTATTCAAAGTAATGGCCATCGCTAGTCACTACTTTTTCCCATTTTTCTGATAGCATGTGGATACCGCGTCGCAAGAACACTTCATCTTTTGAGGCTATCCAATCATCGCATCAACAATTTTTGATATCTTCATATGATGTGAAGTGTTGCTCAGACAGGCTATGCGTCATCGACCGGAACAAGTGATAGTCAGAAGGAGTAATGTCTGAAGAATACGGCGGGTGGGGTAGAACTTCCCATTTGAGTGTTTCTAAGTAGGTTTTGACCAGTGCCGTAACATGTGGTCGAGCATTATCATGCAAGAGAATAATTTTGTCATGCCTAAAGTAGTAGTGGGCGCATTTTTCCTCGAGTGCTCGGCTCAATCTCATCAATTGTGTTCGGTAGAGAGCCCTAGTAATGGTCTCATTCGGTTTGAGCAACTCATAATACACGACACCAAGCTGATCCCACCAAATACACAACATGAGTTTTTTTCCATGAATATTCGGCTTGGCTGTCGATGTTGAAACCAGGTGATCCCCATGATTTCCTCTTCTTTGGGTTATCATAGTGAATCCATTTTTCATCACCAGTGACTATATGATGCAACCCTTTCGTTTATGCCTGGCAAGCAGCATTTTACATGGGAAAAATCGGCGTTCAACGTTTCTCGGCTTCAGTATGGAACCCAATTCCCTTGCTTTTGAATCATTCCCATTGAATGATTTCAAACGATATGAAATTGTTTGTTGAGTCACTCCTAATGTAAGTGCAAGTTCTTTTTGCGTTTGGCACGAATCTTCATCCAATAATACTTCCAATTCCGCGTCTTCGTACACTTTCGGCCTTCCCCTATGTTCTTTGTCTTCGACGTCAAATTCACCGTTCTTAAATTTTTGAAACCGCTCACGACAACTTCTCTCACTTAAGACAGCATCACCACATGCTTCTACAAGATTTATGAGCTGCAGATTTCTTCAAATTAAAGAAGTAAATCAAAAGTTCTCGCAAATGACGTTTATTCGGCTCAAAACTCGACATTTTCATACAAAAAAAAAAATATGATGTTGATACAAAATCGCTAATATTTCAAGGTTATGGTGTTGCCGGATGTCCAATCTTACGATGTGTCGTTTTACATCAAACAATTTTAATTATAGTTTATTAGTGGCGCCGTCTTTTGCAAACGACGGAAACTTATTTGTACTCCCAATAATAAATGTCATTTTTTTTTATTAATCATTTTTTGATCACGATTCAGTTTAATGTCATTTTAATGTTATTGTTCTATTTTAATTTGTTCTACTTTAATTGCGAAAAACTTTTGTATATGAATAATGATATTGTGTGGAAACTGTAAGTATAATTTTTTTCAGTAATTATGTATATGTCCTTTTATACATATGATTAATTAATCAAAATAGTTGGCGATATAATTACTATTTTTGAGAAATACTTTAAGTTTATCAACAAGTTTTAATCTATAAACAGATCACAAATGCGTATGACTAATGGCCAAAATTCTTAATAAATTTTAAGTACTTCAGAAATGATATTTAAATATATGTTTAATCGATACTTAAATAATATTTATTATGTCAACATTAATAAATTTAAATATTATTTAAATATCAATCAAGTATATATTTGAACATCACTTTTTGTAGTACTAGAAATAGCTGAAACTTTTTAAATTCAAAAAATTTCAAAAAATTCTGAACCAGATACGATAGGCGTGTTAAAAAAATCACTCGCATAACATGTATTTGATTATTTGATTATTTTAATTTTATAGTAAAAAGGACACCCAAAAGCAGAGGTTGAACGTTTACCGTTCAATTTTCTAAGAAAATAATAAATTGTTACACTACTAGACTAACCTGTGTTGTCTCGAAAAAAAGGCATTCATCATATTATATTGATTTCAAAAAGATTGTATAATAGATCTTTTCTATAACATTTCATTAACCTTTCAACAAGGTTTCATGTATAAGAATCGCGGACATTTTGCTATTTCAGAGCTGTCTCAGAAATGTTGCAGACATATTTCTCAATTTTTATGAAATGTTTCACTTTTCAGTTGAAGTATTTCTGAGATATTTCTGAAAATTTTCGGTGCTATATGGGTTAATTTCACTGTCAAAATTAGGGCTGTATGGGGTTAATTTCACTCAGAATTAGGAGCACATTCTCCATATACGAATATGGGGAAGACCGGGACTAAGTGGGCATCTTTTTTTCAATTGCAATTTTCAATAACAAAATAAACGATTTTAGTCAAATAATTATTAGCGTTTTATAGAGTGATTATAAGACTACAAGATAGCAATAAAAAAAGTTTTAGTTTGTAACTTCATTTCATTCACAAAAAATGATGTGACTCGAAAAATCTCAAAAATTATTTTTGACTACCTAAACATAATAACGTGGCATCTAAACTAACCAAATTTCATTGGTAGAGAAGATACACGAGATGTCATCTACTATATTGGAACTCATATATGGAAACTTATAAGATATATTTTTGTCACTCAAAATTCAAATGTCAGCTTAGCCCCGGTGCCCACCTAGTTTCTGTCTCTCTTATCTATTTGGCTGCACTCTTTATCAAAATTTTTTTGTTTTATTATAAGATGCGAAGTATTTTACTTTGTGCAATTATATGAAATATTTTCTTGCAATCGATGATATGGAAAAATTATGTAAAAAAAATTATTTTGTTTTGAAAGAAAGATAATCTGCATTAAAATCTTATAATAATCTTATTAAAAATCATATTTCCAGCGATTTAAAGATCATCTACATATATTTATTTAAATTAATTATATTATTTTCACAGATGTTATTATAAGAAATTATATTGTTTTTTAGAATTAAAAAAACGAAAAAAACATTTTTTAAATTATCACTAGCATGAAAGCTAGAAAAATGAAGCTGATATAAAATAATATATTAGGTATACAAGTTTGCTTCCGCCGTTTTTTTTTTCCGAAATTCGAGGCTTTATTGTAAAAAACTAGTTATACATTTATGATTCAAAGTATTGTCCATCGCTGGCCACTACTTTTTCCCATCTTTCAGGTAGCGTACGAATCCCGCGTCGAAAAAACTGGTCATCTTTTGAGGCTATCCACGAATCGATCCAATTTTTTACTTCTTCATAAGACCGGAAGTGCTGGTCAGCCAGGCCGTATGCCATTGATCGAAACAAGTGATAGTCAGAGGGAGCAACGTCTGGAGAATACGGCGGGTGAGGTAGGACTTCCCATTTCAACGTTTCCAAGTATGTCTTGACCACTTTCGGCAACATGGGGTCGAGCATTGTCATGCTGCAAAATCACTTTATCGTGTCTCTCGTTGTATTGCGACCGTTTGTCTTTCAATGCTCGGCTCAAATGCATCAATTGCGTTCGATACCGATCGCCTGTGATTGTTTCAGTCGGTTTTAACAGTTCATAATACACTACGCCGAGCTGGTCCCACCAAATACAGAGCATGACCTTGGAGCCGTGAATATTCGGTTTGGCCGTCGACGTGGAAGCATGGCCGGGAACTCCCCATGATTTTCTGCGCTTGGGATTATCGTAATGAACTCATTTTTCGTCCCCAGTCACAATGCGAAATCCCTTCCGTCTTTGCCTTTCAAGCAGCTGTTCACAAGCAAACAAACGCCGTTCAACATCTCTCGGCTTCAATTCGTACGGCACTCAATTTCCTTGCTTCTGAATCATTCCCATGGCTTTGAGGCGTTTTGAAATGGCTTGTTAAGTCACTCCCAATGATCGTGCCAATTCTTCTTGATTTTGACATGAGTCTTGCTCAAGTAATGCCTCCAATTCTGCATCTTCGAAAACCTTCTCTCTTCCACCGCTATGCCGGTCTTCGACGTCAAAATCACCGTTCTTGAAGCGTTGAAACCACTCACGACACGTTCTTTCACTAATAGCGGCCTCACCATAAGTATTTGAGAGCATTCGATGAGCCTCAGCCGCAGATTTCTTCATATTGAAGCAAAAAATTAAAACCTCCCGCAAATGACGAGAATTTGGCTCGTAAACTGACATTTTCAATCGAGAATAACTTTATGATGCAGACACAAATCGACTAATGTTTCTATGGGGTTATGTTGACAGATGCCCAAGTTTATTGTATGACGTCTATGATCTATTTATTTCGACCACCACTTACCGCTAAAGCCATCTATAGGAAAACGGCGGAAGCAAAGTTGTACACCTAATAATATTAATATAATTAAGTAAAATTTTTATTTCTGAACTTTAAATGCGCATTTTACAAATTACTATTATAAAAAATGATGATCATAATATATAACTCCAATATGAATTTTTAAATAATTTAAAATAACACTCTTAATAATATTTTGTATCGATTAATAAAGGCTTTCCCTACTTTTAATTTTTTTTTTAATAGGGAAGATAGGCCAGTTCTATTCATAGATACAACCAGCAAGTGGTGCTTGAGTCGCGCGGAGTTAAAGTCACTAGATTTATAAAATATCATAATTGATTTCAAAAATATTGCGTAAAAATCACGAAATAGTGCACATAGTACAATTTCAAGATGGTCAGTGGTTCATCTTTTAAACTGTACTTATATATCTTCATGCACTTTTGTGCACTAAACTTCTACAATAAATAAATTCATATTAAAAAATACATAAATCAAACATTTATATATATTTTTTCTTTATGAATAAACAAATTACAATTAAAAAACATTGATTTACGTACTTGACTTCATTTTCCCAAATAAAGTACGTATATACAAATGCATAAATTTGAAATGGCCGCGTCAAAATGAATGCGAGTTTGTACTTTATAAATCAAATGACTTTAGCGGAACGCGTGGCGCGGGGTACTCCATGCGCGAAGTAAGGAAGGAAATAAATTTGTCGCTTGCGAAAAGTCTGAGGAGAAAAAGGTTTTTTTCTTTCTTCCATTTGTCGCAGTCCTATATTTACTATCTTATGCGTATTTCTTCTTCTTCTCATTGCGGTTCTACTTACCATCTTATATATATTCGTGCTCTTTCTTCCTCTCGGTCATATATGTACATACCATCCACATAGCATGCAATATTACAGTAATATCACAGTAATATTGCAATGTACCAATATAATATCACAGAAATATTATGATGTATTACATTTGATAACCAGCATTGAAGTATCATAATAATATTGTAGCGATATGATGTCTTAAGCAGAGTAATTAATAACGCTTTCATTATGTTTTATTGACATTAGAGACGTCATTAAGATGTTTTAAAATATCACAAAATTATACATACATAATTTTATAAATTTATTATAACTGTTTCAGTTTATTATAATATTATATAATAGTTATTGCATTGACAATCAATAGTATTTTTTAATTAATATCATATTACATAATTTTTAAAATATTCATTGGAATAATTAATGTCATATGGAATAACATTAAAAATCAATTCAATAAATTCTTTACAAAATTCTCTTTAATTTTTCCCAATAAATATCTCATAAATATAATTATATAAATATCGCAGAAATACATAATATTATAGTGATATTCCTCTTAGTATAATATTATAGTGATATTCTTGATGTGATATATCTCAGTAATATCTCCTCATTTTCGCGGACATTCTTATATAACTGTGACATCTCAATAATATTTCTCAGTAATATTTCAATGATATTTTTGCTACTTTATTGTAATATTGCAATGAAAAAATAATATTGCTGCGATATTATTATTGTGATACATACTGTGAGCATTTTATTTGTGTTCTCTCTCCCATCCATTGCGATCCTAGCGAGAAAAGAGGATAGAGCGTATTTTGCTTCCATTGAGTATTCTCAGCAGTCGGCGAGTCAGTCAAATCTCTGTACATCAGAATAAAACGCAGGAGTAGAAGAGTTTTTTGCCTCTATCGAGCGTTTTCGGTAGTCGCCATCTTCATTATCTTCAGAAGAAATCTTGTAATCGCATACAGAATCTCGTACTATCGCGTTCACCGCGTATACGGACCACCGCATTCTGAATATGACGCGTTTATATCGACATGCCAGCCGCAATACCGCGATCCGAATTGGCATTATCCGTCATGAGGCCCGTCCGCGCACCGCGAGCTCTACACATATACGTCTAGCTGTAATATCCGTTACGAATAAATTCCGCATACCGCTTTCACGATACACGACACATATACATGTATGTATTGTATTCACTCTGTCACATATCCATCACACACACAGACATATTTATATATTCTCACTCTGAATTATTGGCGTATTATGAATCGCGAATATTATACATTTTTATATCTTGTGCTACTTTAATAACTCAATAAATACCGTTTCTCTTGTCACATTCTTAAAACTTGTTTCATATTTTATTAACACTCGTCTCTCTCTCTCTCTCTCTCTCTCTCTCTCTCTCTTTCTCTCTCTCTCCCCTCCTCTCCCTCCTTCTTTCCCTTTCCTCTCTCCCTCTCTTCTTCTCTTCCTCTCTCTCCTCCATACAAATCTAATCTTATTCTCGTTATCAGAACAATCCGAGCTATTTCGCGACTAACAATTAGGGAACCTTTTTCAAGTGTCACTCGCTAATTTTTCTCATTCTTTGAATTTTAATTCAAGACATCAAAAAGTTTTCATGCCAAAAATAATTGCTCAATATTAACCTTATAATAATAGCGCTTATATATTTCATTTTTAATAATGAAATTCTTCGAAAATAACGCGTTTCTGCCACAAATGTTTCAAACATTTTTTTTATCATTTTAAACTAGCATTTTTGTAAGAATTTTGTAGAATGATGAGGAATCAATTTGCGTCTAAAAATCATAATTTCACTAAAAAAATTTAATTGATTATGAAATCACTTCCGCAGAAGTTCTCAAGGCCAAATAAAAAACGCTATTCTATATTTCTTTCGAAATCAAACAATTTTTGTTATTGTTTGAAACATTTTTGGCAGAAACGCGTTATTTTCGAAGAATTTTAATTCATTATTAAAAATAAAATACCGTGTACAAGTTATGATTAATATTGACAGTTATTTTTGATATGAAAAATCACTTTTTGATATCTTGAACCAAAAAATGAGAAAAATCGGCGAGTGACATTTGAAAAAGATTCCTTGTAAGATTAATGAATGTTTATTTTAAGACATTATTTAAGAGGATCATAAAATAAGAATTATGGATGCGGCCTAAATAATGCGATAATTTTTTTTAGAGACAGTACTACGCGAAAGTGAGAATTTCGACACAGATAAGATAGATTTCGATCCGGCGGCAGGAGGGTCGTCGTTGTAAGAAGTTATATTATAGAATAGAAGTTATCACTTATGCAGATAGCATTGGTTTTACATTTTATATTGTGATTATTATTTTTATTCTAAAAATGTATTATAGATATACACGAGAGATATCGCACGAATTTTGAAGATGTTTTGGGAATATTCGGTTTTGGGTATATAATATAGTACAAAATTAGTATCGAAGTTTAGTATTATACTATATTTAATATATCTTGACAGTATATGAGAAATGATATTTTATCGGGACGTTACATTAATATTTCTAGTTTATTCAGTATGATCATAGTACATTGAATATAAAAACTAGAATATTATCCTAATATCATGTATTGAGACACTACTGTCGAATTTATTTATTGTACTATTGCAATAGCAGTTTTTTTCCGTAAGGGCCCCTCTTATTCAAGAACGAAAGTTTGTATGTATTACCTAATCCAAACTCAAGTTTATTGATTAAATTTTAATATATTGATCTTTTTGTGTATAACTTCGAAAAAATTCCTTATAATAATTTCTCTCTTATGCATTTTTTCATAATTATTTATCTTTTATATATTTCCTTTTATCATCAATAGCAATGAAAATAATTAGTTTGAATAAGACATTTCATATACGCGCAAGAAATGTCTTATCCAGCATGCGCAAGAAGCATCTTATCCGACACTATGATACTAATTTCTCAAATGAATATATTTCGACATAAATTCATCCGTTTTACTATTTTGCAAAAGTATCGTTGTCGACGATACGTAAGCGACTTCGACGAATTTCTATCGAAAGATCACGAGAAAAGTATGCAAATGCTGAAGAAAGCGGAATGGGAAACGAAATTGACGGAAGAGATTAGCACCCAGAAGAACGAGCTTGCGAAACAATTCGGTCAGAATAGATTGGACGTTTATGTATTGGAAGAAAATTGGAGATTAGTAAAAATGTGCCAGATGTTCCTTTATTGCTTGTCACCTGTCGCTTGGAGGACCAAGTACGACTTGTTCCAACAATCCGAACCAGAAAAAAGCATTACCTTCGTCGATACTCCATCGGTAGACTTGTTTAACAGATACAAAACACTAGATGAAACTGCATCCTTGGAGAAATTGATAGGTAAGTCTGGGCGAAATGTTTAGCGCTTAATATTTTTCAATATTTTTTTTCTTAATGTACGAACAATCATTTCGTGTTAGAATTATTCGAACAAGACACCACTGATGCCGGCCCGGCTGTATTGTACTTCGATGATCCATTCGATTTAATCCGCATCTTCCGGGCAATGGAGATCCAGAATTTAAATGCACTCGTACATCTCGAATCCCTCGCTGCCCCGATGGCAGACATAACCATGACAATCACTGTGACTGAAGCGCAAATCAAACAAGAGATCAGCGAAATTACTTCAACGATCAATGATTTAGAAGTTCGTACCAATTCAATTCAATCGAGTTCACATGATTTATAAATTGAACACGTTAATACATTTTGGATGTTTGAAAAAAGTTTCTAAGATTTTAATGATATAACTCACAATGAAAAGAATGAAAGATTAATCAAGACCGAAAAGTGAATCATATTAAAAACAAAAATAATTCCCAAAACTAAATTCATTAATAGTGCTTACATTTTTATATAAAAACGTCTTCTTTTTAATTCACTTTGGCGAAAATTTTTCTCCTACAATTCTTCATATAATATTTTATAATTTTTATATATGTACAAATTTAAAAATTTTCAGAATTTTTGTATAATTTTATAATTTTTTAGAAAGTTTCTCAGAATTTTTACGAATTCTAAGATACTTCATTCTATTATTTCTGAAGAAAATTTAACGAATATAAATAAAAAAAAGAATTTAAGATAGTTTTCAGAAATCTTAAAAATGTAAAATACGAAAAATTAAAGATATTATGAACTATAATATAAAAATTTGATTACCAAGATAAATCAATTTTTCGATCTATGTTGATTGAATATTATTTTATTTTTAATGAATACTTTTCAATGAATACTACATGCTTCTAAAACATTGGATTTTTATATACAGTATTTCTGAAAAGTGGGGACAAACTTAAAAGGCTGATAATAAGAGATTTCATAAAATGAAAAATTATTGTTTTTAGAACTTTGTTCAATTATTGTTTTGCATAAGTGTTTAAAATGATTCTTCAACCTCATTATCATTAATAATGTTTAACAAAAATTGATATCTATCGTCTTGAGATGTCATCCGACATACAAATTACATATAAGTTGTTTAATTTGACTATTATCTTTTTAGATTCATCATCATTTTTCGGAAACATTCTATACATAAAATATTTCAAATAAATTCTAATGAAATACGTTTTTCTTTTTTAAATTCTCATTATATCTTTAACATTAACAATTTAGTCTTACGAATCGAAGTATCCGATAGAATTTCATCATTGAGGCAGAAAATAGAGCAGCAAATCTCGAGGAATACGCTAATTATCTTCTCCAAGATGTTTTTCGACATCTTGTCTGCTCTAAAGAAGTACTCTATCTTCGCGTTTTCGTAGAAGATGCCTATGAAAGTTGCATAGGTCCGAACGACGCGAATCTTAATAGTTTTTCGATGATGAAATGGATTGAAAAAATGCACGAGAAGCTTAATCTCCAGCTGGATAATCTGCCACGCGAAATTGTTCGTGCTTGTGAGCGGGAAGGATTCCGTCAAGAGATGAAGGTTATAAAGGAAGCGGAGGATGCCGCAAAAAAGGTAAATAATTTATATTAAACATTTATCTTTTACTCGTAAATAAGAGAGTCTTAAGAGTTAATCTCATGGGAAAGCCTAAAATTATGATTTTTAAAGATTTTGCAAGTTCAAAACACATTTGTCTTTACGTAATAAGTTAAATTTTATTATCTTAATTAAAATATTGCTCGTTTGTCTTTTACTGTTATTTATTGTTATTATTGTATATTATGAACTAAATAGTTTACTTGTTATTTTGCAATTAACATGCATTAAGTATAACCTTGAATTTAATATCTTAAACAACGATTATGTTACACGATTGTTTCATAATTTAATACAAACAATAACTTAATTCGTAATAATTTGCATGATTGCTAGTTCGAACTAATGCATCAATTATTGGACGCTCTGAAGCGCGTTATGGAATTACCTATAAGCAAAAAACGGCCATTAATTCGGCGTTCAGTACCGATTATAACCAAGATGAAGCCGCCATTACAATTATTTAAACCGACGGATGAGGAAATTCAATATCTCACCTTCTTCACCGATTACTGCAGATTACGCGATGACTTCGTCACATATCGTTCCAAGTTTCCGGATGATTTCAATTTGACATTCCAGAGCAAGCGAGATGATATCAAAAACAAAATGATATTTAATGATATATCTTCGAATCGAGAGCAAATACGGGAAAAGGAGAAAGAGGAAGAAGAGGAAAAAGCAGAAGAAAAGAGAAAATGAATATACTATTGAAAACATAACAGAATCAGCACATTTATTTGAAAATTTCTCGTGCGTATATATCCGAAAGGATTCTATCAGTCTAATGCGCTACGCATTGTCGATTACTTAGCGCTATTAATAATTAATATGTATACATAAATAGGCGATTTAACGATCAATGTTGAAGCACAAGATAAAATATTCAGAGATAATAAAACACAACAAGAGGCAACTACAGCGTACAATAGAATTCGAGACGATAGTCGATATAAAAACAACAATCATGCTTGATATCTTGATTACAAAGCGCCAATTTATACATTCTTTCTTATAAACTTATAAGAAGATTGTGATATACACTTCATCTTCAAGTATCTCTTTTTCTTTTTACACACGAGCAACTTTTTAAATAAAATCTCTACTAATAGAGATCACATACAGAATGGACCGAAAGTCTGGACAGTCGAATATCTCATAAAAAAAGTATTATTTTTGAAAAAAATGTTTCATAAGCTTGTAAAATTTGAACATCAAAGAGACTTATTTGATCTCGAGTGTATGGAGAAGTTCTCAAAGTCAATTTTAATTTTGAAAGTAAACGTCTACTTTTTCAATTAGTGTTGTCGAGATTTTTTTTTAATAGATCGAGATCTTTTTTTAATAGGTCAAATCTCCCTTTAATTAATAGGTCAAATCTAAATAGAATCGTAAGATTCGCAATTTATTCCTGTAAAACTTGTAAAAATTTATGACTAGTATTGTAATTTTAGACACTGTAAGACGTACCATTATTCATGAATGTCTACGATTTCTCGTCTTATGATGATTAAATCTTATGATCAAGAGCAAGAAATTGTGTAAAGGTTGTCTGTAAAAATACTGAATAAAATTATAAGCCATTTGTAAGTACTTACAAATGATGAGAACATGTTATAAACACCTTATGATTTAGCTTAGAATTGACCCGTCAGTCTTTTTCGAGATAAGATTTGACAAAGTTCAGGTACCGCCAATTATAACATTATTCGAGATGTTTGATCAAACTTTTTAAACGTTGTTTGGAGTCATGATTTTGATAACGTTTGTCAAAATCAAGATCATTGAAAGTTATGCCTCTCATTTTCATTTTTAATGTAAAAATGAAAATAAGAGAAACAATCTGCAATGATCTTGATCTCCAGACTTTTGGCTCATAGTTGTTACACACACACACACGCGCGCGCGCGCGCGCGTATGTATATATTTATACATATGTGCGTTGTGTGCGCGCACGTGTATGTATGTGTAGTGTCCCAGAAAAAGTATAGGTCCTTTCACTGGCAGATTTTGTAGAATATTTTAGATGAAAAATCTTATACAAAAATTAATATTAAGACTATAATACTTTTTAAATTATAAACGAATTAAAGTTGTCAAATTGTATATATTTTTTCAACATAATTTTTATAATTAATCCCTTTTTTTATCTTTTGATACTGTGTTGCAATTATCAAACAGATATGTAACAATTTATTATATATGAATACATTAAAATTAATATTTATAACATTTTTTCTAATTATTTGCTATTTGCCGAATTATACATATAGGGTAAAAGCAGAGAATGTGGAATAAATTGCTAATATGGAATGGTAACTTATTTTCTAAACAAAGCATTGCAATTTAGCGATAATCGCTGAAAGTTGTTGCAATTGCTACCGAATATATCATAACAAGCAATGAGCTCAGCAAAATGTTGTGAGTCCGACAAAATAATGTTTCATCACAACATTTATTTATTTTCGTTGCGTTAGGAATCTAACGCGGCGGTATCTTTTTCTAAAAAGTGTTCTCGCAAATTGAAGGTAATTTTGTTAATGTTTATATTTAGGGATGCACCAGATATTCGAAAAGGATCCAGTATCATCTAGTATCATCCGGCACTTTTTTTTTATTATTCGACCGAATAGTTGAATATCATTAGTTATCGGGAATATATCCGGTTGAAATTTTATATCATTAAATTGTTGATTTTTTTATTATATTAGGTGTAGTAAAAAGAAATCCATTATTTTTTCATTCAATTTCATGCAAAAATAATGGATTTCTTTTTACTACACCTAATACAAGTGTATAGAAATAAGTATGCATATTCATAATGTTATAACATCTTATACATTGTTGTAAAATTATAATTTTTTTCTCTACAATTTCTTCTTTTTTTTTTAGAAAACATTTCCTCGGAATCCGATCGGATATCCGGAAAATATCGGATATCCGATTCGAAGAAATTGCCTTCTCGATATTACATTCTATCCGGTAATTTTACGATCCAGTGCATCCCTACTTAGACCTTCCTTAGACGCTTTTAATAATGTTGAACAATATTATGTAGATAAATTGTGATTTCTAACTTTTTTATTGCTACAAAAAGACTTTCTTTGTCATGTGACGATATGCAGATAATGTGGAATGAGAGTTAAGGATATGGAATAGATTTCATATTAACTAACTTATATCAAGTAAGTTAGATTATAGGATTCCACACATTACCACCTTATTCGCGATTATAAGTTACAATTATATTTCATATTATCAGCTTATTTGTCCAATCATGCTATTATATTTTCTGTTACTATACAAGAAAAATGTGAACTATCTTTAATTATTTTTCAGTTTATATAAATAAATAAATTTAGACTTTGTCACTCATTTATTTGTACTTGTTATTATTCTCTATCTTCTCTACCTAAATTCCATCGATACTCCATATACATGCATTCCATTTTTTGCATTACATCCCATTTTTTAAACCCTCCATTTTCACACTTTTTACTTTTTTGTTAATATTGACGTTGGATTAAATTTAGCGATTTTTATTTATTGGATGTTGTAGCTAACATATTCCTCAAGAGTGCTGTGTAAATTTTAATGTCTTCATATGCATTTATATCGGAACAATGTTAAGGGAGATTCTCTCTTTTTGGAGGGTAAAAAAATCGATTTTTTTTTACATTTTTGACATCTCTGTGTGTAGAATATGCTTGTAAAGGGATTTTTTAATATTCAAAATGTTAAAGCAACTTAACCGGATTTTGTATCGATCAAAAATCAAGTGAGCTCAATGATATTACGCACAAAACAAGCAAAAATCGAAAGAAGAATTCAAATGTAGCAAAATTTATTCTCTGAACAGAAGAGAAATTGACTATATGCCAGGAATCGCTGATTATATGTAAGTTGTAAAATATTGTAATTAATTAAAATCATTATCATCAAATAAAACTTTATTTTTTCGCGTTTTTCTCGAATTCATGTTTTTTAAATTGGCAAGAAATATACAGTTTCAACCATCCGATTGATTTATTTTTTCTCACAACTAAATTAGACAATTTTTATGGAGTTATGAATCTGGAAATGTCATAAATTTTCCAAAATAACTATTTCTTCGAACAGATTGAAAATGAAAAAAAGTTTGTGAAAATTAATACTTAATTTCAAATGGCTGCCATTCTGTAATTTTCAAATTTTTCAAATGAAATAAGGTTCATGGCTCTACAAATTTAATATATTTTAATAATTTCATTGATTTTTTTTGTCTCAGATAAACTGTCGACAGCCAGGATTTCCTGCCAATTGATCACGCACGCGCTGCACGCGTATTCTGCATTCCTATGCTACAGCCGCCATTTTTTATATTTCTGAAAAAAAAATATTATTTGCACGCTGAAATATGTAAAATATGTATAATGCCAAAACATCATTTTGATATTTCCTTCCTTCCTTATGAAAAAAATTAGTAAAAAATACATACATTTTGGACTCTAGAATAGAACCTCCTCTTAATTTAAAAAATGTTCATATTCTCTGCTTTTAATCCTACAACTTTTTCCATAAAATTATCAAAGTATGGAAATTATATAATCATTGTAGCATTGCTATTTTAAAGTGCTGTTAATTTACACTATTAATGTTTTAAAATAAAATTTCGGCAGTTAGGCACTAGTAAGCATCAATGTCAATATTTAAAAACAAGTCAATATATAAGGATATCTTTGCAATCGTATGCACGACATGCGTGAGCGCAAAAATTTGAGATACTACAATTGGCAAATTTTATTCTTTTATAATTTGAAAGATATATTATAGCCATATTTTCGTAAGACTTTTGTCTTAGACAAAACATTCCACGGAATCTACTAGTAAAAGGATTCATACTCTTTTTGAGACACCCTGTATATATATATATATATATATATAT
>NW_017259554.1:286800-331552 GCF_001594045.1 Atta colombica
AAATTGTGTCTAAACAGTTATTATATTCGCAATATATAGACCAAACAAAACAAATGAAACATCATTTTGTAGAGAAAATTTATTTGGGTTGTTGTATAAATCAGTTTATGAGCGTCAATATGAATGCATTAACCGAAGAAAAAAAGTTCAAAAATAAAAAAAAATTGTTTTTAAATTATTGTTAAAAAATACTGTTAACGCAGATGAATAGAAATTTTATCATAAAACTTTTGTATAACACTTTTTTTATATCTTGTTTTTGAGGTATAACTATAAAAACGCTAAAAACTACTTGCAAAAAAAAGTGATTACTTAAAACTATTTTTTCGCATCATTTAATATATTTTAAATTCATCTATTTACATAATCCACATATATAAAATTTCATTAAAAAGTTTCGTAAGATTCATAAATTTGATACTTCGCGAGATTTCCCTTATAAGTTCACTTGAAATTTTTTTTAGATCCATATTTGTTGTAAACCTTTATAGCATGAAAGTGCCCAAGGATTAACATGCGTAAAAAAGAGAGATTACGTGATGCTCGTGCAGGGTGCCAGAGAGTTAAAGATATATGGGCGTCCGTTTACGCAGCTGTCTTGATCGAGTAATATTGAATATCTCGTCTAATTATTTGCACACAAGCTAATCCCATTACTTAAGGAAGGGTCTTACAAAATTTACGATATAGTTTTGTACAGTTCTTGCTCTGTAGAAAGTACTCAATGAAAAACATCTTTTTTTCGATGGATAATGTTCATACTGACATTCATATATGTATAAACTGACTTGTACAAACAAATGAAATGACAAGTAATTGTAATAACAAATGAAAATGACAAGTTTATTCTATAAAATAGCTTAAATGAAATTAACAAGTTTATCCTACAAAATAGTGTCATTTGTTTTTTACTGCTTATTTGTTGCGAAGTAATAATCATTTAATTTAGACAATTTTAATAGTTATCCTACATATGTACGTATATACAGGGTGTTTCTAAATTTCCGCATACGGAGTACAAGACGTGATACTTTATGTTAAAACAAATAACTTTATTCATTTGCAAAATTGCGTCTGACAAGTAATTTTTACAGAAGAACAGGTTGAAGTTATACGAGTGAACGTATAAATTATTTATCGAATGTAATTTTATTATAGAAAAAAATTATTCGTTTTAGCACAAAAAAACTTTTTCCTTTCGCAAAATTACATCCGATAAATAGTTTTTGCAAAAGAGCAGATTGAAGTTAATAAATAAGAGAAAAATTATTTATTGGACGCAATTTTGTTAAAAGAAAAAGTTGTTTGTTTTAACGTAAAGTATTACATTTTATACTCCGTATGCGGGAATTTAGAGATACTCTATAGATATATTAGGTGTAGTAAAAAGAAATCCATTATTTTTGCATGAAATTGAATGGAAAAATGGATTTTTTTTTATTACACCTAATATATACGCACGCATGCACACATACATACGAGGATGTTTGAAAATTCAACTGACACATTCGTGGACAGGTAGAGCGAACTAAACTGAATCGAAAGTCCTCTATCATTTTGCAATTTTCACAATAGTTAACAAGATATTAATTACTAAAAATGACCAACTATTAATCTCCAATAATTTTTTTTTCAAATACTATCAACTTTACAGAAAAACTGCGAGATAAAAATTATTTATTCTCATAGAATTCTTAAAATTTTTTATTAACTTTTTAGTATTGCAATTCTCTTATATAGTGGCAATTATTTTTATCAACATGAGAAAATACGGTATTAAAAAATTTTGAAAAAATGCTGAACAAAAAATTCTCATAACTTTGTGGGAAGAAAATAAACAATTTTTTTCTCTTGCAGTCTTTTTCTGTAAAGTGGATAGTATTTGAGAAAAAAATTATTGAAGATCAATATCCGGGAATTTTTAGTAATTAATATCTTGTTAAATATTGTGAAAATTTCAATCTGGTAGAGAACTTTTCGACTCAGTTTAGTCCGCTCTATGTGGTGGTATGTCCTTCTGAATGTGGTCAGTTGAATTTCTGTACACTCTGTATATGTGTATATGTACACATATACAGGGTGTCTCAATAACTATTATCACCTTAGATATCTTTGCATCTATAAAGTTCAAAGGAAAATATTATGTTACCAAAATTACATTGTACAAAGATAGCGATATCTAGCGATAGCTATCGTATAGCGATAATAATAATTTTTATCCGAGTAGAGGCGCTTCGGAGATTTTAAGGTCAACTTCATTTATTTAAATGGAATTATATGATTTTTTAAATATAATATGATTCCACTAATTATTCTGCATATAAAAATATTAAGGTATAGGTATCAAAAAACAATTTATGAGACATTTTTATATTTTATTTTGGCACATATTAGGTGTAGTAAAAAGAAATCCATTATTTTTCTATTCAATTTCATGCAAAAATGGATTTCTTTTTACTATACCTAATATTAATATGAATATTAATCATTTCGTAAACTATTAATTTTTTTATGCGTTAATAAGATAAATCAATTGGTGTAAAGAAAATACACAGTTGCTAAAAAAAAAATATATATATAGGCAAAATTTATAATTTTTTAAATAAGTAACTGTGTTTTCATTATACCAATTGATTATGTCATTATTATGTTCATAAAAATATTAAGGTTACGATTATAAAAAAATTAATAGTTTACAAGATATTTAATATTTCATGTCAATATATATCAAAATAAAGTATAAAATATCTCGTGAACTATGTATATATTGATATCTCTACCTTAATATACGTATGCATACGTGTATATCCTCTAGAGACAATAGTAATTCTGCGACATATACAAATGACAAATAAGTGAGTTCTTGATTCTTTCTAAATTTTTTTTGTACTTGTATATTAAATATAACAATATTATGTTTTAGTGCCATTATTAATGATTTTCGAGAACTTTTTAGTTTTAAAACGTATATGTATAGGTAACATATTAAGCATTAATAACGTTGAAGCTGAAAGCGTGTTCCGATATACAGTACTGAAAATCTATGGTATACGTAACATAAACTATAGATTTTCAATACTAGCAGTGCATATCGGAACACGATCTGAGTTGTTCCATCTTTCGGAAAACTTCAGCTCATTGTCTTATTCTCTTTTGATCTTATTATTTTGTTTATCCAATACGTAAATTACTACATAATTTATCCGAAGATGAAACAACAGTTCTGAGCGGCACAATTTATTGACATTAATAATCATCAATAGCAGAGCGAAAGGAACTCGAAAGTTTTCCATAGAAATATATAGTGACATTTCATTGATGAGCAATATAATCTCATTAAAATTGCAAACATATTCATTTATTAAATGATTCGATTAATTCTGTGAATTAAAAGAATAAAATTAAATCAATATCAAAAAACTTTTTCTGCACTATATCAAAGAGTTAATAACATATAACATATAAAAGGGCTTTTTTAAAGTTCCTTCAATATATTCAATATGTTTAACAAGGATTTTATAAAAAAAATTTATGAAATAAGTAACTCAAATTACTCGCATGTAATTAAAAAAAATATATTGCTGTGTTGCTTTATGTTAAAAAATATGGCAATAATCTTTGCAACAAAATATCCAATTTCGCAAAGTAATTTATGACGATTTATATTGTCACAGATTTTTTGACATTAATTAACTTCGTTGCTCGTGTTAATGCATCTTTGCATTTGAAATTTGTGCCAGCATGAAATTACAACTTTTCCGATTTATTTACAATTATTTACTTATATTTATACCACTTTCGCATCGACTCTTTTTCTTTGTCGCAACGATAGATTTTCCTCAGTCGACTAGCATCGTCACACATTTATATTTACGATCATTTTAATCATTACATTGTTGCATATAAAATAAATCTAATTCAATATAAAATTTAATTCAATTATATAAAGAGAAGAACTACTTACAATACAATAGCACAATGTCTATATCATTTCAAATTTGTTTAATTTGAAATTAAGTTTGTTTTTTAAATTTATTTGTAAATTTGTGCCGAACAATTGCAGATGACAAATTAATATTATTCTTATAATCTGGGACTCGGATCGAATCAGGTTATGGTCAAAGATTATATCCAATTTTCGATTCTTTTATCGATAATAATTTCGATCTTTTTCAGTTACTGAAAAAATCCGAAAACTAAGTGCTTTCAATTCTTTCATCGATAATGGTGATTGTAATCATTTGGACTTCAATTTTTTTCCGGTTATAGTTACGAGTGTATGATTACCTACCATAAAAAAAGATAATATGATAAATTGCATATTTAAAAAATTCATATTTATTAAACAAAATGTTTATTGAAAAAAACAATTTAAAAAAAATATGGAATGAAAGATTATGTAAATACTGTAAACAGATTTTCACAACAAACATTTTTTCAATTGCTACAGCGAATGCTCAGGGGCCTTAAAATCAACTGCGTGTCTAAGATGCATTAAAAATATGAATGTATTCATACAGCATACTTGCAGTAACATTGCAGAAATATTGTAATATTACAGATTACTGCAACATTGTAGATATTAGGAATTATATTTTATAATATATATTACGGTTTACAAATCTTATAGCATTGTCACAGACATTAAAATGACATTAAAAAACATTTTAGCTTTTGAACTGCTGTCACATGTGGAAACATACATCAATTACACGTTAGAATTGTTAATTATTTTCATTCATTTGGTTTCTGTATACTGGATGCGAAAACACTTGCCGCGCGGCAAAATGTGACACGGTAATCAATGAAAATTTTAAGAGTTGTAAGCTTATTGGTTATCGGCATCGCATTTTATCGCACGACAAGTATTTCTACGTTCAGTGTGCGGGAACCATTAGGAATTATAGTGTTCGTTGAAACATTTGTTATCACCGCTGCACAACAAGATTTTTCAAACTTTATAATCAACTCTTATAATTTCTTGAAATATTTGGATTTAAAAAATTCTTTAAATATTGCAAAGAAAATGAAATAGAAGCATGGAGTTTCTTAATATTTTCATTTCACTAATTAAGAATATGTACAAAATAGGCGTACCCGCAAAGTGTAAAACATATGTCTATATATGTAAAATTTAAAAAATATATATATCTGCACATAAAATTTGCAATTAAGTACAAAATATAATAATTATAATATAAAATATTGATTAGTTCTTTTTTTACATTTTTAAACATTTATATCACAAATTATTTTAAATTATATTCAGTAATAAAAGAATTATTTTTACTATAGTTTAAATTATGTTTAATATAGTTACAAATACATTGCAACATCGCTACGACATTACAGTACAATCTTAAGATGGACATTTTTATGATGCTATAACATTGCAACAATATTGCAAATACATTGCGCAATCTATTTGCAATATTGCAATGAAATATATCTGCAATCATTTTACAATCTTTCTGTGCTGTATGGGTAAGATTACAAACATACTCCATTCACTGTTCTTCTTTTCTTCATCATTCTTCCTTCTCGCCTTTACCGAAAGAGGGGACAGAGTGAGTGGATGGAGAAAAATGCTGTGATGTCTGTTCCCGATTTCCTATCACTGGCTGGATAGCTATTGACTATAGTCGACGCTCGGTCAGGAATACGTATATTTGGTGATAATCGACAATCGTACCGATGAAGTTAAAAAATCTGAACCGAAAATCGAATCGAAACCGAAAAAACATTTTCGATCCGATTATTATTTCGGTTTATTAGCCTGTGCAATATTTCGATTCGGTTATCGATTTCGGTTTGACAAAAATAACAGTTATGGTCCAGTTATTGGTTTCGGTCCAAGTCCCTGAATTGATAAAAAAATTTGTAAATGTTTGAAAGTTACACTGTTCAAGTATATTTTTTTTTAGTTTTGGCGTCGTAAAAGCATTTCATCTTGTTTAAACAATAAATCAAAAAGACTAATAGATAATATATCAATTTCGAAAATTGCATAAACTTGAACATCAATAATCTCAATTTTTAATTAAAAAATGTTATATGCAACAACCTAATAGGAACAGTAGTTATTAAAATCCCCCATTTCTATTTTTTTCATATTCACATGCAGCTCTACTGATATATACTTATATGTATACGCATGCATACAAACACACACACACACACACACACACACACACACACACACACACACACACACACACACACACACACACACACAATCTAAAAATTGATGCTAGTAATTCCAACAAGCATCTCACTGAGAGTGAAAGTCAGAGGGAAATGATCGCACCCTTCGTGATCATCATTCACTTCTTTCGAGTTAATGTGCTACGTCCTCATCGCAATTGGAAAGAGAGAACGAGATGGAAGTTGTGGAAAGCGTCGCCAAAGGAGAGGCTGTCCGCAATCGACAATATCAGAAGACGCATGTGCAGTCTTCCGAAGCCCTGGCCTACCTAGCCCGTTTCCGATTCAGTTTGGCCAATTTGCGTCGTTTCAATATCAGCTGATACAGTGTGTCCAAGCCTTCGTGAAGTCCTTCGCCTGTAATAGCGCACGCTGGTTGCACACGAATACAAGCGCTACCTGGCATTCCGGTTAGTTCTAACACTCCCAGATGCTTCTCTAGTTCACTAACTTCTTTCGCACCTATATAATAGAAAACTCGTTAACAAAATAAAGTAAAATGTTTATATTATTCTTAACTAATTCAACAAACTACTAAGTAAACTTTCTAAGTAAAGACACTCAAAGCAATTTGCAATGATTTTGCTCAATAAAAATTCGCGTAAAATTTTTATATTTATATAAATTATATTTATATAAAGTTTATTTGTATATAATTTTCCACCATAATATATTGAGTTGTCCAGAAAGTTTGTGCCGCAAAAGATTTAAATTTAGTAAATGTATACTAAAATTTAAATCTTCTGCGTTTCAATTTTCCTTCAAAATCGACACGAATTTTCCGGACAACCCAATACATATTAGAAAGACTAATGATCTGTGCACAATGGAGGAAATATTAGGAATACCGAATAGGAATAAATATTAAGATTTTAATCTATCAAAAAAATCGATAAATAATATTTGATAGGCCCTTATTCAAAAGTTATATAAATAGAACGATAAATTTGCGTATTCAATTAATAATCATTTAAAAAATGAATAACTAAATAATGCTTATTCTGTATTTATTTATATTTAAAAAAATTTCTTCTATTTTTTTATAGTTTGCTTCATGTGTATGTAAGATACCTTAAAATCATGCGAGATATATCTTTTTAATGACAAATTTTTTTATAATTTATATCTTATATTTATTAATATTTTATCTTTTTTGAATTACAAATTCATTTTTCCGTCAATGTGGAAACTCAATATTTAACAAAAATGCGCGCTTATTCATATTCTTATATAACCACTTGCAGTGTGTAATATAATTTCAGAAAAATACGACGTGTTCACACGACGCGGAAATGACAAACACATCGTGCGCGCTACGGTCGTTTATACCAACTGCTACGAATCAAGTTTGCAACAAAAAGAAATATGTTTACTTACGTCATATAATGCAAAAAGGTTTAAGAAAAGAACATGTCAACTAAATATGACAACAAAAATGAACAAGAAATAAATAAGGCAACAAAAATAAAATAGTACTTTCCAATTAAAAAGATGTCCAATATCTTTGAAATATAATTTATAAGTTTCAAATAAATTTTATAATATTAATTATACCAGGCAAATCTTGTTTGTTGGCGAGGATTAAGATCGGCACACCCGCATTATCCGGACTTCTCGCCGTTCTGGTGAGCTCCATTTTTGCCTCCTCAAGCCGTTCAATATCGCAAGAGTCAACGACAAAAATAATACCATCGGTGCATCTTGTGTAAGATTTCCACAGCGGCCGTAGCTTTTCTTGCCCACCAACGTCCCACACAAGAAAATTAACACCTGTGATCAAAAGACATATTGTGTTTAAGGTGGAAAAAAATCATAACGACGTGACTTATTGCATTTATAATCGAATCTTTATTTAGTTTAGTCATTGGAAACCGAGCAATTTCTCTAATCTTGATAGCATTCATCAATCTTATAACAGTAACACATGTTAGATTTAGAAATGTGTTCGAATAAAAATTATATAGTAGGAGAGTAATAGTAGAAATAATTTACTCAATTGGTAAAAAACAAGAAAGCAAGAAAAGGAGAAAAAAAAGATTCAACTATCAAATCTTAATACAAAGTTAGATAGCTAAATAATGGCTTAATAAATATAAACAATAAATAAAAGAAGCACACGCAGAATGTTCGTATAGCGAAAGTCATATTGAAAATTCTTATGTTAATGTTATAAAATAATCATAAATTTCGGCCCAGATTTGACCATCTTCAGTATGTTATACATACAGAATAAATGTAAATGTTAATCAATTAAATTTGACAATTAATTGCTTGATTTATATTTATTTTGTATGTATAACATACTGAAGATAGCCCAATCTGGGCCAAAACGTCTATGATTATTTTATAACATAAGAATTTTAAATACTTGATTTTTACTATGAACATCTTGCATATGGCTATCTGCTTCTTTTATTTATTGCTAATACAAAGTATTTTATTTATTGCTGAAAAATGTTAAAAAGATGTTTTATTTTTTAGTAATAAATAATTTGGAATTGATTTTCTTATTGAATATATCGAAAAAAATTATTGTTTATTGTAACTCTCTCTCAGTTCTTTCATCCTGTATGTTTCTATATACGAGATTTGTCTCGAATTTTATTGAGATAAATTTTAATATTTGGAATTAATTAAAGCGAGTAATATCGTTGATTTCTCGAAAATTCGTTCGCGAAAAATTCTTTCTCTTCGATAACTTGAAAAACATTAACAGTCTTGTTGAAAGGAAGATTAATTCTAGATTCTTAGCCAACGAGACTACCATTACAAAAACAAAGACTGAAAATCTATTCTTTTTAACTTAAATTCTTGCACGGTTCATCTATTTTTTTTTCTCCAACGTGGAGAGAAAAGAAGAAAGATGAACCATGCAAAAAGTTCAGCTAAAAAGAACAGGCCTTAAAATTGGTGATTTTGAAATATATCTATTAGAAAAAGACACAGATAATCAAAGATGGAAAATTATGGGAGATGTACCTTTAGCTTTTCCGATGCCACCGCGAATTCTCTCGCAGTTAAAACCAATAGTCGGTACGGTATTAAGATACTGATCAAATTTCAGTCTGTACAGGGCGGTCGTCTTCCCGGCGCTGTCGAGACCGAGCATCGCCACGTGTAGAGGAGTTCCTGTGGGAAGTGCCTCGAGCAGACCGCCGCTCGTGCCGCTTCTACCCATCCCAGCGCCCATCCCTTTCCCTCCCACCCTCCCACCCTCTCTCTCTCTCTCTCTTACTTTCTCTCCTCCTACTTCCCTGCCTCTCTTTCCTTCCTTATCTCGTCCTCGCTCCCTCTTTCCGCTATCAATTCTCTTTCTCTTGTTTCTTCTCTTTTCTATTTTGTTTTGATTCGGCCTAGCATCTAGAATTCTCTTCTTCCTCTGTGCTGCACACAAAAAAAATCTTCCTTCTTTAAATTCAACCTTGAGTCCGCTTCTGCGAAATTATCCACTACCGCATCGTCTGAAAGCAAGCGCGTTCCACAGTTAACGCCTCTCGACTGGTTCCACCCGAAACAGGTGTCCATATCTCTAATAATAAGTAGGACTCGATTTCCATCAAGGTCAATGTCACTTTCAATATTAACCGAATTACGATGAATACTGTTTTCTTGCAATCACTAAAGCCTAATCTATTATGTGTTTTTGCTTCCTGTTCTTGTTTTTTGTTTATTACCTTTTCTGTCTTTTCGCGCACAGTTTTATCGACAATCGTGTTTCTTATCATGTACTTCTCGTTTCTTCAGAAGTTTAAAGACACAGAAGGAAGAGTATAAAACAGGAACAAAGAGTATACATTGTACATTAGGCTTTAATCATTAAAATTAAATAAAGGATAAATAAACGATTAAATTAAATTAAATAATGGAAAAATAATTAAATAAAGGAATAAAAACGCTTATGCTTATCCAATATGCGCGCGCGTGCTCTCTCTCTCTCTCTCTGTGTGTGTGTGTGTGTGTGTGTGTGTGTGTGTGTGTGTGTGTGCGCGCGCGCGCGCGCGCGCGTGCGTATAGAATCTTAGAAATCTCTTTTGAATAAAACCCTCACCTTCATCCTCTTTTAGTCAGACCTTCTAGAGTTGGTCGCGAATAACTGGTAATTCGCTTATTACCATATCTACCGCACGGATCGAGTTCATTATTTACATCGTCTAGGTCGAAATCCCTGAATAAATATTTTTTTATTGTTTCATTGTCGCGTGTAGTAAAGCAGATTGCATAGTTAGAAAGAAATAGAGTCATCTTACTTACTTTCGATAATGTAGAACGAGTTTCAGAGAAGCAAAAAGTATCAAATAAGTAAAAAATAAACGAAATGTAATACACTTCCAATTACATTATTTATTTATTTTATCAATACTAAAAATTATCTTAATACTCCAAATGAATGATATTGGATCATAAATGCATAGACGAAAATTCAAACAGAGATCATATTAAATTAACTTTAATAAAAATAAAAGTCGATGATATGTTTAATAAAATCTAGAGAATCAATTTGCATGAAAGATTATACATGCAAGCAATATATTTAATTCGATTGTTCCGCGTTTGATTCATACATTAAAATCTCGATATATTTTCCAGATCCAATGAGCGTGAGAAAAGCATTTGTTTACCAATTCGAGCTAATTATATACAATCTATAATCGAATATCTTGAGATACAAATCCAAAAATCAACAAATTCTGCAAACTCTTATTTGTGTTGCATTATAAAAAATTAGAAAATGAGACACTATATTCATAAAAATCATGAATCTGATTTTCTGTGAATCCACATTAAAAATATAATGCTTTATCACACTTACAATCCTCTATTAAATAATTTTTTTCCAGAAAAATCAAAACTATATACTAAAAGTTATTATTACTGAAGTACTCTCCAACAGTCATAGTAATTACATTTTATTTTTTATTTGATTTATCGCTTGATGTTGAAACAATCATGACATTGGACATCAATCATCTTTTCAACATCCTTAAACATCTGATACCTTCAACTACAGAGATTTATTAATTTTATCTTCATCTTTTATCTAACTACGAAGGTAGAATAAGTGAAACCCTGAATTACCAGAAAATCTGGACTTTTAAGTACCCTATATATATACCCTATAGAAAGATGCGGTGTTATGACTGACCAAGAATTTAAACGAATTTAGACTACTCTCAATCAGAAAAAATATTTATATATTCATTCACCTACTGTTTCTTCTAATGTGAAATTCTCTGAAGTTCTAGAAATTAAATATATTGCGAATTTATGGTATATGTTACAGTCAAAATGTTAACTCAGTAAATGTATACACTTAACTGTAGTGTACTGTAGTCAATACATACATTTATAATTAATATATACTATATGTAAATGTATGCATATTAGTAAGAATATACATTTAAACTTAACACTTTAACTATAACATATATACATAGAGAAACGCACACATGTATTCATAATTTATTATCCCATTTAGATTCGTCAATGACGATTGCATCGACAATTAATTAAAAAATCGAATAAATAGAAGTAATTAGGAAGCTAAATAAGAGTAATTTGGCGCTGTAATTGGTGCGCTTAAATAACTAACAGACATTGGTGTCTCTAAATGTATATTTCATATTAGTGAATATACAGGATGTTTGATAAGTAACGATAAAACTCTCGCATAGGAATAGAACAGACTAAACTGTGTCAAAAAATTCTCTATCATTTTATAATTTTTGCAACTATTAACAAGATATTAATTACTAAATCGCTGAATATTGGTTTTCAATAATTTTTTACCGACTATCAACTTTACAGAAAATGACAAAAATTATTTATTTTCTTCTCATAAAGTTTTGAGAATTTTTTCAGAATTTTTTAGTACCGCATTTTCTTATGTTGGTAAAAATAATTCCAATAAGAAAATGCAATATTAAAAAGTTGACAAAAAATTCTGCAAAAATTTTTAGAGCTCTATGAAAAGAAAATAAACAATTTTGATTTATCATAATCTTCCTAAACAATGGTTATACTCTTGAAATCTTGAACTTTGGATTTGATGCAAAAAAGGCCTCTCCTTTTATTAGTAAACATTTGCATATTCATCCAGATAGCAAAATGCAAGTATGCTAGCAGTACATCAGCAAGAACATGACTATCAGATCATGATCGTTTGCTTCGGATCACCTCCATCAAATTATCTTCGTTTGATAAATTGATATAAAATAAATAATGTTTCCTCGATATCTGTAATTGAGTCATGATACTCGAATCAGAAGTATCGAGAAGCATTTAATTCATATTTATACCTATTTATCAAACGAAACTCTGTTGACACAATGTCTAGATGTATCCAGAACGCGAACGAAAGTTTTTAACTCGACCATGTGGAGACTGGTGCCAAAAATATCTCAATTGTGTAAAAATACTCAAAATTGGCGTTTTCATTATGAATGGCAATTTTCAATGAGGGATTTCTGCCATTTTATAAATTACGAATGAAAATTATAATTTGAAATCATGATTGGAAATTAATATTATGAGCTGGACTACCAACGCACGAGCACACGCTATATATATACACAAATATATAATACACAAACAAATCTCCTGGCAAGAGCACCTATAACTGAGTAACACGAGAGAGGCCCGAGATTCTCGTAGACTGGCCCAAATTGCTCGGAATGAATTTAATAAAGAAGATGAAGGGCTATTATATGCCTAGAATAGCAGATTCTCGTCGAGAGAGTCGTCTGTAAGTACTCAAAAACTACATTTTTTAACGAAAACTTTAAACGCATTTTTTTCTTAAATCTGTTTTATGCATTTTTTTCAATCTTATGTACATAATTAAAAAAAATTATTTGATCAACTGACTTTCCATGAAGTTCGTTAGCTTAGGTAAGAGCTAACTCTCCTATGATGATGAATTTAAAAAGTTAAAACAATTAATATTAACAATTTTTTTTTTGCATAAAAAAATGAACGCTACTTAATAAAAATCGTAACTTTTTTTCAAAGACATATAAAATTTTAATTTTTATATATTATTTTAATTTTAATTTAATTTTAATTTAAATAGAATCATTTAGGATGAATTTTTTCTTTTTTTTCTGTTTCAGGCAAGAATTAAAGTCCCGACGGTATACACAAAATAGTAACTCCGATGGCGAGATAAAATCATAATAATACATTTCTATATACAGAAAATTTGAATATATTCTTTAATAGCTGCATTAAAATGTGCAAAAATTTTTTAAACAATGAGTATTCTTTAAAAAAAAATGTTAAAAAAAATCATCTTTTTTTTATCTTTTACATTTCCCCTACAAAAGTGGAAAGGTTTGAACGGTTGAAAAATTGTGTCAAATTCATGTCGTTTGTAGACAATTGAATAAACATTCATGAATTTTTTTAACAGGTTTTATTTTAACATTTTTTTTAATGCTTTCTTAACAAATAAAATCAGCCGCAAAAATCCACAAAATGTAAATAATTGAGAGTAATATTGATAATGAAAGACGATCGCGCGATTTGTGTTTTGCTCTGTTCTTGCCATGATTTCGAATAAACAAGTGGAAATTTTCTAATTTTCTTGGTGCTAGTTTATTGGTGATTGGTGAAATTCTCGTCTATAGACTGAATCTAAAATCTGAAAAAGAACATAAAGATTACAAAATGACAGTGCAAAATAAAAAAATGTCGAAATATTAAAATTATTTGTTAAAACGGATTTAAAAAATAAATTTGCGTGCACAAAAGTAACTTAAGTTTATGGAAAAATTTATTATCTTTATTTTAAAAAAAGTTGAAGTCGATATCTACAACCATTTTTGAGTTATCATAGCAAGAACAGAGCAATACGCAACTATAATTAATCAATATTCATTCTCAATTATTCATAAACAAATATATAAAATGAAGCTCGAAAGACTCTAACAGTGAAAAATATAAAAAACCCATTAGAGTCTACATCGGTTATTCGATGCACAGAAAATTCTTTATTTTCGTGTGAATGTAACAAAACGAATAAATGTTTCGATTCTTTAATTCGGATTCTTATCAATATAAAATATAAATAAAAATTACATAAATAACGCAAGATAGTGATTCCCGATAATTTCATTCAAACTCGTTCTTCTTTATCCAAATGCTACATTAGCTATGTAATGATGAATAAATGATTATCAAAAATATTAATTTATATAATAATAATATAAAAACTTACATAAAGTAAAACCGAAGTCATATACATTGCGTCAATAAGTAGAATCACATCGCTCATTAGATTGTCAGATTTGCTATGTCATTCAAAAGAAAAACAAAAAACGAAAAATTAGAGAATTATTAAAAATTTGTCTGAATTTTAATTTTATTAACTTACATGTAAGCGTTTCTCGCGATTCGACGTAAAGGTCTTGTAGTGTCGACAGTCAGAGATGAAATGAGAGTTAAAATAATAAAACCATGTAGTTATTGAAATAAAAATAAAAATAAGAACAAAGGGAGGAAAAACAACATCCACAATTCCGTAAACAAATTCATATATAGTGGGTCTAAAGAATACGTATCATTCTGTAAATTCAAACTCTGTTCCTGTTATTTTATATGAATCATTTCCAAACTTTTATTAAGCATTCTTTTCTCAGCTAATATCTTGACATTTTCCCAATCAATCATAAAAGTACAATGAACATCGTGTAATTATGTAATCTCTTATATAGATTGCATATGGGCGTACGCAGGGGAGAGCAGGGGGAGGCAACTGCCTCTCTTTATTATTATATAATTATGCAATGTCGCCACATTTTTATTAGTAATAAATATTTCGTTTGAGTTCAGAATCAATTCAACAATATTTTAATGAATGTAATTGTTTTAAACTTAAATATTAATCAAGTAAATCAAGTTACCGTGTAAAAGTAACGAATGTACCATCTTCTCTTCTATTAAATGGTATTAAAAATATAATTTTTAATACATTAAAAAAAATAACGTTTTTTTAAACATTTGTTTGAAATTATTTTAAAAAAAAAGCTGTTTAATTTAATCTGATGTTTTAAAAAAAAGTTTTAAACAAAATAATTTTGAGTGTACAAAAAACGGTGCTTGCGAAGAGAAGCTGGGGAAGAAGTATTAAGAAAGTTCGCTGAAGAATCTCGAAGACCGGTTTTAATATAGGTATGTTTTAATAAATCTTGTGTGAAAATAGAATTTTATCCTCCCCCCTTCCCCCTCCCCCAACTGAAATCCTGCGTATGCCTGGACTGCACACACTTCTATTATCTGTATTATCTATATTTAAAATAAGTTGTCTATATTTTTCTTACTCAATATCAACGAAATGAGTAAAAACACAGAAGAAAGGCATAAAATTTGATTTTCTATGCAAAGCGAGATCTATCCCATATCCCCCTTAATTAAAGGCATCCGACTTTTCGCGCGAAGTTACATCCATCCTACTCTCCCTGCTTAGGGACACGATTCCATGTGAAGCAAAATCTACCTCATTTCCTCTCTGCCTAAGATAAGTTAAATTTATTAGTTAATAATTTTTTAATGAATAAGTAACAGGATGGATTTCGCTTCGTGAAAAATTGGATGTTCTTTAGCAGAAGGGAGGGGAGGGAGTGAGATGGAGCTCGCTTCGCTTGGAAAATTAAATTTTGCAATTTAAATTATACAATTAAATACACATTTATATTGTCAATTTTATTTGTAAATAACTTTTGAACGAATAAAAAATTTGAATTAAAACCTTCTAAAAATCAGGGCCATTAGACAATATACGTCAAAGTCAAGATTAAATGGATCCGTTATTGTCAACATTTATTAAATATTGAAATAGTAAATAATAAATTTTAATTTATTTTAAGTTCTTTAAAGAGAATTTTAATTATTATTATATCTTTATACGATTTGTACATTTATAGTATGAATTTTATTGCTGTAGCAATGTTTTACCAGAAAAAAAATGTATATTTAATTCTCTTATGCGTAGTTATTTTCAATTGGAGTCGGTAATTCACTTTCCATTGTACAACTATTAAGATTCATCTTGTATATCTTTATTATAATTTTGACTATATTAATGTTAAAAATTACTTGGCGACATTGGTGATTATGTTTACACGGCAACTATTAATTGAGTTTATTAACATTCGTAGTTATAATTCTCAAAATGTATGTATTCGTTTACACGTAAGGATTTCAATTTATTCTATTGATGTAATAAACATAATTATACAATTCTTTGGTTATAAATCCATAGCATTTATAGTTGATAATACAAGCGTAACAACTGTTTGTGTTTACTTAAAACCGATTTTATAAGTCTACCTCTTTGCTATCAGATGTAGAGTAACCACTACTGTTATATTAACATAAATTGTCATGTAAATGAAGGTTTACACCAGTGTTTACACAACTTCGTTTACACAATTTACGTTAATAATTATAATTACTGTTGTTACTAAACATGTTATGTAAACGTAATCGGTGTTGGCTTGCAGCGATTCGGAGTTTTATTGTAAGTCTGTAATATAGTTTTTGATGTGTTGCCACTTAATGCCATTTTCAGTTTCTGTTTCCAATGAATCATGAAACTGATTGAACAATATACGGACGTTTGACCTGAATTTCTCTACAAGACACAAAACACAGCATGTATTAAAGTTAAATATTTCGATAAGAATAACTCAAATGAAAAGTTCGAAGTCGATATTGTAATTGGCAATAGTAGTTGTAATAATTGCCCGTTATAACCATTTTTGTGATTAAATAGCATAATATTTAATTTGATTTTAAACCGAGCGAAACTGTATTGCTTCCCATAGCCTTTATTTCAAATCTGTTAAGCTTATTAAATATTCTAAGATGTTAAATCCTATCATTACCTAATAATTAGAAATTCTGCTTTGTTTCATCAAAATGTATGTATTCAACTATATACGCCTTATTGATATAATCAAATTATTCAGTATACTATTTTAAATTTCTTTACTTTTGATCTTGGAATAAAGCATTATTAAATTGTCTCACAGGCAAAATTTCATAATAATCGAGTGAAGAGTTAACAAAATAAAAAAAAATGGTCCGAAAAGTGGTCGCTCATTTCCAAAAGATTAAAAAAGATTAAAAGAGATTAATTGATACCAGAATTTATTGTTTGAAATGAGCAAATAGTTATAAACCTTTGTAGATATAAATTATTCTTTGTGACATATACTGAAACTAGAATCCCCGCTAAATATATAATAACAATATTATATCCCTTTAATCGCGAGAAAGAGAAGAAAATCTGTTTTCAACAATTTGGGATGCCTGCAGTATAAATCATTGATGCTAGCTGCTTCGATAGTACATTATCGACTCACAAAGATGCGCGTGCGCTACGTCGTACCACGCTATATTATATCTCTGTATTCTTGTTATGTATATACGTGTATATTACATATTTATGTATTCACAATTTTATTTCAATGTATATTTCTTTCTTCCAATATTGCTTTTAGAAGTCGTACGATAGAAATAATTATAATACAAGTCATGTAATGAAAAATTAATCCAAAAATGCTTCAAAACTATCTCTTCTTTTACTTTAAATAATATGAGGCTTTAATAAAATATATATACAGGTTCGAGCACTTTATGTATTTTATGCTGTAATAAACACACTACAGCATATAAAATTAGAGATCCTTATGTTAATATACATGGGCATATTAATAAATTTTCAATGACGAGTGATTGACTAGCCGCGCAGAAGTCTTATCAATTTACTGGCGGCACAAAAAGCACTTTGAAGCTGAGATTATCCCAATATCAGGAAATTAGACAGAATCTTTTATGTTTGAATTCACTTTATCAGATACTCCTTTACTCATATTTTTTATATAAAAGAATTCATTCTTTAACCTATTGATGTTAGCGAGCGACAAAAGTCCAAGCTCACTATAATTAGGGTTGCAGGTCAAAATATGTTTTAAATATTACGTCAAATTAAATTGCTTTCGTTTTAAACGTGTTTAAAACAAATGTTTAAAACATTATTTTTAAATGTGTTTTTAACACTATTTGTAGATTTATGAAATATTAAATTATTAAATTTGTTTAAACTATTGAATAATTTTTTAATTTGAATAGAGTGATCGAGAAGATCCTCGGAGAAAAAGGTTCATCCTTTGTTTCTCGGTAATAACGTTATTAGAAAATTTCGTCACACGGTTCGTCAACCGAGGGGACGTAAGAGTGGGTATCTCACACCACAGTTCGTTGCCGTCTGGTAACTGTCAGGAAACTTGCATGGACGTGCTTGTGTGTTTGAGAGCTAAAAGTAAAATAATAGTGTCGCAGATCTATTTTAGTCTGAAAGGATCATTTTTGCAACTAGATAGATTAAAAGTAAATGTATTTATTAATCTTATTCTATTATTGTCATTTAAAAAGTATCCGCAGTTTTTGCTCAATTTTTGAATGAAATTTTTCTTTATTGAAAATCAATTTTAATCAAGTATATATTGGCCATTATTATCTATAACCTTTTGCCATTTTTCAGGTAATTTCATAATTCCATCCGTGTAGAATTTCTGTGGTTTATCGGCGAAAAACTTTTTCGAGTGATTTTCGGCAGCTCTTTTGTCGGCCAATGTTTTTCCATCAAGAGAGTTTTGCAGAGACAAATGGTAGTCAGACGGTGCAAGATCCGGGCTATACGATGGATGTATCAAAACTTCCCAACCAAGCTCCCTCAATTTTTGGCGCGTCATCAAAAATGTGTGTGGTCTGACGTTGTCATGATGGAAGACAACACCTTTTCTGTTTATCAATTCTGGTCGTTTTTCCTTAATCGCTTCCTGTAATCTATCCAGTTGTGAACAGTAGAGCTCTGAATTAATCGTTAGGCCATGTGGTAACACCTCATGATGGACGACTTCCTTCCAATCCCACCATACACATAGCATCACCTTATTTGCCATCAATTCAGGCTTTGAAGTCATTTGTGATAGTTCGCCGCGCTTACCTCATGGTCTTTTACGAACGATATTCTTGTATTTTATCCATTTTTCATCGCCCATGATGATTTGCTTCAAAAATGGGTCGATTTCATTGCGTTTTAGTAGTGTTTCGCTGATGGAAATTCGATCAATCAAATTTCTTTGCGTTAATTCATGTGGCACCCAAACATCGAGTTTCTTTGCGTAGCCAGCCTTTTTCAAATGATTCCAAACTATCACATAGTTGATTCTTAGTGCATTGGCTATCTCCTGATAGCTCACATGTCGATCTTGCTCGACCAGTTGCAAAATTTCATCGTCACTTTTTCAGTGACTGGTCGACCAGAGCGAGGTCGATCTTTGACATCAAAATTTCCAGAACGAAATCGAATAAACCACTCCTGCGTCCTGCGTTCACTTACAGCATCCGCGCCGTAAACTTCACAAATTTTTCTGCATGTTTGTGCTGCGTTTTTGCCTTTTTTGTAGTAAAAAAGCACATAGCGTATTTCTTCAGAAATTTCACTCATTTTCAAACCAATATAACTTTTGACACGATTGATGAATTATCAAACTTTATTTATAAAAAATGTAACCTAAAATGTCATCTTTCAGACGCGCGTTCATTTGACACAATCGGATTAGTGTTGCCCGATATATGACCATCAACACCATCTAGTGACAAAAAACCGCGGATACTTTTTAAATGATCCAATATTGTTTTAATAATGTGGTTATTAAAACGGTTATTTATATCTTTTTAATAACAATGCCGCAAAGTTTACTTGTTAGTTTACTTGTTAAAAAGTGCAAAATTGCTCTTGTTACCTTTAATGCTAATTCTACAATGAGTCAGTCAGTCTAAATTTTACAATGAAGTTGATCAATAGCTAATTTGTATGATTAACGCTGATTGACTAATTTTCACTTAGACTAAGACTACTAATTTATTGTAGAATTAACATTAGTGGTGTTTTTTACACAGAGAAAATGGTAATTCAGAATGTTGTCTTCACCTCTAATTTCGATGAAATTAGGCTCATTTCACGCATTTTTGCACAAAACGAAAGAATCTGTAAGAAAAAACATTGGATCGACTCTGCGAACCGAGATATTAAGCGTTCAGTTGATAGTAAATAACTTAAAAAAAAAAAAAACTGACAAGATTGCAATATTTCCAAAGGGTATTTTTCAGAATGCACAATTATAAGAGGAAGAATGATCGGGAGACCAAATGGAACTGATGAAACAGGCTGCAGAGTGATCATCAATGAAAATCGGTAGCACGTAGTTATCAAATCTGCAGAGTCATTGAAAAGATGTATAGCACGTTACAAAAGTTATTCTGATTCATTTACTTTTGATTACGTTAAAATCGATTTTCATTGCAGATCAAAAGACCAACTGATTACTTGCCAAAATTAATTCAAATTTTTTACGACATCGGACCTAAGAAAGTGCGTGGCATATGATAGTGTTGTCAAATATGATAGATATTCCCAGTTTTTGATCATATCAATAAAATGGGGTAGACTGGTTAAGAAAATTTTTAAAAAGAAACAAGCGTTTTTCCATAAGATCCGAAGCTACGAGTTTAAGTAAGGCGACATCATTTAACAGTAACTTTTTCGATAATCTCACTACGGTGATGGATAGGCAATTTCTCACCATCGTCAATATGGAATGCTGATGAGACAGGTATTTTAATAGTTACAAAGCCATCGAAAATTATAGCTATTAAAGGCAAAATGTTGGTTCAGTTACTTCGACGGAAAGAAGAATTAATGTAATTTTGTTAATAGCGGTTTCAGCAGCTGGAATTTCTGTGCCGCCAATGCTCCTGTTTTCTAGAAAAAAAGATAAGGATCATTTCGTAAGAGATGGTCCGCCAGTCTGGATCAGTATAGGTAATGCGGGATGATAGGCATGGAATTTTATAGATTTATGGAACACACGTATTTATTAAACATGTAAGACTTTCGAAGGATTTTTTTGTGTTGCTCCTTGTAGATAACCATTCATCGCATCTATCAATAAAAACTTTAGATTTAGCTAAGAAAAATGGGGCAATTATTCAGATTAGGGAACACCCCGCCGACATATGTTATCATGGCCTTGAGTAATTTCTAACAAGTTTTAAGTGGCGATCGACCTTCGTTAAAAAATTATTAACAAAAAAAGTTTTAAAAATAATGTTTTATTAAAAATAATGTTTCTACTACATTTTTCAGAAATACTCAGAAATATTCGGAAAGTTTAATGATATATAATAACTTAATCCTAATCCAACCATGGTCCATAGGTGGGATAGGGTTAGATTATTATCCTTCTCATCGGACGCCACCTTGACGTGGTGACGTTCCCCGATCGGGGCTGCCGTCAGTGTTGCTGGCAGGAGCGGCCAGAAATTCCGGCGCGAAATGCCAAGAGCGTCCTGTACGGACTTCTCCGTTAGATAGGAGGAGTTTGTACACTGGCACTCCAGGGAACGGTTCTCTTATGAGACCCAAGTGCCGATAAAGGAAGGTGACTCTGATTACAAACGTTCGATATGTCCCTTTTGAAGCGGAACACTGGGTAGGCGTTTGTCCATCGTAGGCCATGAATCCCGCATGATGGACATACTGGTCGCCACGGCGAAGGGGGCGTTGCTTCCGAGATCCGTCCGTCCGTGGGGCCCCTCTGGTTAGCGTCACCCGCAGCGGTATCCCCATGATCGGAAGTGGGGGACCTCCGAAAGCTGTGGAAGTTCAAGGTTCGCTCATGATGAGTAAGGGGCCTGGAGACCAATGTTCCGAATGCATATTCCCAGAGCCCGCGCTATATGCCAGTCCCCCGGGGAAACCTGAACCTCCTCTCTGGGACATATCTCTGGGAAGAGATAAGGGCATACCCGGTTGGCGGAGCCGCTGCGGGGAGTGGGATCAACCATTGATGAATTACTTTTCGACATTAACAATATAAAGGGAAGAGACAGAAGAGCAAGTGGAATAGGTCTCTCTGCGGGGCGAAGGACGAGGAAGCTAGGTTTTCGGTCCTGACTCTCTTCCTACGAATGGGGAACCCTCACCGGCTAAAAGCAAGGAGTCCTTCGACTGTGCGGGGGGATGAACAAATCTCCCCCGAGAAGAAGAGGGAGGACAAAGATACTGGAGAGCGACATGGATATGACCGACGTCACCGCGGATTCCGATGGAGAGTGCCAGGTCGTCCACCGCGACCAAACTGAGGTGGGCGCAGCATGCGGGCTTCAGTGAGTTTCTGTACTCCGTGACTTCCATTATGGTCTCGAGTAAGCGCAAGCTGCACGACACCGGGATCGCCGGGGAGGAGGGGCATCTCCGATGCGGGGGGGGGGGGGACTCATGTGGAAGGAGCAGCAAAAAAGTGCCCCGGATGCTCTCCTTCGAACCACTCGCAAGAGAATCAGCCAACATGGGCCGAAGGAGAGAAGGCCAAACTGGCGAAGAAATTAGAGGAGGAGGTGGCCTTCATGATCGTATTCTCAACGAATCTCTTCTCTAAGCGTAATGCGAGACTACTTAAGGAAGATCTTCGTGGAGGACTATCATAAGCAGTCCTCCGAATCAATTAAAGTGATGGCGGTGACCGCAGTCGACACCTTGGTCAGATCGATCGAAAGATCTAAGAATATCAAGGGTAAGATTGTGGATCATTTGAAGAACCGTTACTAGACTAACAGCTGCTTACTATTAACTCTAATGATATGTATCATTTATATAAAAGATTTGATATCAACAACTGGCGCCAACTTAAATCCCACATTTTTTTTTCCAATCAAAGTAGTTATTTAATTCCCTTTCAAAACATCTTATTATATTATAAAATTGCGTGACTTTCTCAATTCAAGTGTTACCAAAAAGAATTAAACAATAAAAAATAAAAAAAATTAATTTAAATAGAAAAATTTTTTATGTAAAACATTTTTTATGTAAAACACACTTTTTATGTAAAAAACGTTATTAAATCGAATAAGAAAAACAATAAAAATAATTAAAAAATAATAATGAACTTAATCTGAATAAAAATTAAAGTAAATAAAAATAATTTGATACAAAAAAGATAGTACCATTTGGATTTTATAATTTGACATAATAATTATTTTCGAGGAGCATTGTTAGTGTCTTTTTTACCTTTTTTAAAAAATTTTTAAAAAAAGTTTTTTTACATAAATTGATTTATCTCATTGTTTTATACATAAAAATATTAAGATATAATTATTGTTGAAGTGAACTGAAAATAAATACACGTATATATATAATATGTACACACTCAGAGAAAAGTTTTTTCGATTTAAAGAAATGTTTCTTTGCTATACGGTTAAAGAAAAAAATTTTTTTATTTGAACATTTTTTGAAATCGAATTTTTTTATTTAATTAAAAAAAATAATGTTCAAATTAAAGAAAATTTTTCTTTATCTAAAAAATCCTGTTTATGTCGCTGTATGTTAGACACCTAAAATACGTTTCAAAGACATTGTTCGGATGTTCTATAATACAGTATCCTACGCCTTGTTTCTAACTTATAGATTAGAAAAGATGAATAATAATTTCTAAATTATTTATCATTTGAAATTAGACATACTGATGTTTATTAGACGTCTTTGGACGATACACTATACAAGAGACATTTACGGAATTTGATTTGGACATCGATATGATGTCGATTGTTGCTTGGGAACTAGAAAGACAGTGAATTTCAATTACTAAAAGGCGCAGTATGATAAGATTATCAGACAAATTTTTATTCATTTTTCGATAAAATAACAAAAGATGATGTCTTGAAAGTGAGTTCCGCATAACTGGATTCTAAAATGAAAATTAATAATAAATATAATTTGTATTAAACAACTTCTAAATCACATCCTTTTTAATTAATGTTACATTCTGACGTATTTACTAGCAACGTGCTGACGATGTTCTCATAATGTACTATCATACTATGATATATGAACGTCCATTGGACATGAGGTGAAACATTGTACGTCTAATTATGTCTACTGGATATTCTCGGAATTGGATTTTGGTACGTCCTAAAGACATCCTTCAGATGTGCCGTTAAATTGTTGTGTTACTCACAGTGTTTAGTAATTAAGAAGGCGGATTTTTTCATTAATTTTGATGAAATTAGATCATTCGGCGCATTTTTTCACAAAATGAACAAATTTAACAGAAAAAAGTATCATACTGTTCAATGATTCGAGATATTAACCGTTGAAATTGATAGCTATTCAGGTTAGGAAATCTATCACAGTCGCGAAATAATGCGATGTGAGCATGCGCTGCGGTCATGTTTTCATGCTTTATGCTTTATAATCACATATGCGCGTTTTTCATGTTTTTCATTAATAGCGAGCATGAAATTTGAAATCAATGCATGCACTATGTTAAACTTTTAGTATAGCATGGTTCTTGCATTAAAATGTATGTAGGCAGTATATGCCGCTCTGATATCGTGGGATATTAGCTCTTACTGTCCAAGATGTTCTCTCAAAGACATTCAATATGTTGAGTGGAGCTTTTAAATAAACAAATAAAGATATATAACGTATATTAATTTTGTAAATTTCACACTGATCAACTTCCATCCCTGAGAAATTCGTCATTTTCGTAATTTTTAAACTCTTCCCATTTGAAAACTATTCGACATTTTGATATTGAACTTTTCGTCTTAAAATGTTACAAAGAAAAAAATCTTTTTTGAAAATATTTATTGTTAATGATGGAATCGTGTATAATAGTATTGTGTCATAAATGCATTTGAGATTTTATACAATTTTCATAAATGTTATTGATTTTCTTATGAAACAGTTAAATATAAAAGATTAATAATCATAACAGTAATATTCATGAAAAAATATCGAACATTGTAAAAAAAAAGTATTAAGAATCTTTATTATTGTAAAAAGTATCACGCTTTCGTCGTGTAAAGAGGAAGATAACTTCCTTTATAATATTTTCTAATATAATATTTTCAAGATACAATAAAATTTAATTTATTTATGTTTTCACACACACGCACGCACGCACGAATAAATTGTTGAAAGTTTTGCATAATTTTTATTTTGTAGGTACGTTTTATTATTTAACAAAAGTCAGGATATTGCATCTCAAGAGAGTGGTTCACTTGCACACTGTAGCAATTTGCCCATTGCCAATCACAATGATTTCTATGTAATTTTTTTATTTTTTTCTTCTAGCGCCGTAATTGGCTTGTGTGTAATTGACTCTTATTGACTTGGATAGCCCACCAGCGTAAATCGAATTGGGACATGATAAAAAATTTAGTGCTATTTTGTTGTTCTAGACCGAATTTTGTTACTTACTATTTAGCAAAAAAAAGAAGAAAATGAGCGGTCCAAGCTGGATCCTCCCAGAATGAAAAAATATATACAGAGCAATATCATAAAAACAAGTACATCATATTTTGTTGCTTTTTTGTTCAAAGATAGTGCAAAAACATATCGAAAAAATTACATTGTTAAATAAATATCTACAAATAATCAAAAATTGTACCAGGACGTTACACGTCCCAACGTCGTGACTAAAAGTTACATGTACAAAATTTGTTGCTCGCATGTTTGATACCAAAATGCTCCTTGTAACATATTCTATAAAAATATATCAAATACATGCAAGCAACAATTTTTTAAATAATGTTTAAAAAACTTAGTATCGGCGCGAGCGCCGATTCTAATGAATTAAATTGTCGGGAATCATTAATTTGGAATTTGCGTTACTTATATAATTTCGATTTATATTTATATTATAAGATAAGGACTCGAATTGAAAGATCCTTCAATATAACGAAATGTTTATTTTATTCGTTTTGTTACATTCACACGAAAATAAAGAATTTTCTGTGCATCCGAACAGCTGATAGGTTCTAATGGTTCTTTCTTACATTTTTCATTGATAGATTCTTTCGAGCCTCATTTTATATATTTGATTCTGATAAACTAATTATTTTTCATGTATCAGAGTTAGCAAACAAATTCGGAAATGAGTATATTTCGTTAGTAAAAGAAACATTTTGTCATCAAAAACATGCGAGCAACAAATTCTTTAAATAATATTTATGGGAATTTAGAATTCTGCGCGAGCGCCGATCACGGTAAAGTAATTGTTTTTCATAAGCCAGCAACAAAATCGGAAATAGATTTCGATAGTATATGTTATAAGGAACATTTTTGTATCAAAGTCGAGCAATAAATTTTATACATGTACAACTTTTAGTCATGAGACGCGTAACGGTTTTGATTATTTATAGATATTTATAGATATTTATAGATATTTATAGATATTTATAGATATTTATAGATATTTGTTTTTCAATATATTTTTTCTATCTTGAAGCAACAAAAAGCAACAAAATCTGGTTTTTTTGGTATTGCAGTTCTATATATATTTTTTCGTTATGAGGGCTTGCCATTAATCTGGATCCCCATTTTCTTTTTTTTTTGCTGCTAAATGGTTGGAGCAATAAAATTCGCTCTAAAGCAACAAATTAGCAACAAAAATACTACTAAATTTTTGACGATGTAATTCGATTTGCATTGATGGGGGATCCAAATCAATATGGGTACGGTAAGGATTAATTTTATGCCGTAAATAAAGAAAGATTTCATTGTTTCAGAAAATAATTAATAGACAATATCCAATATAAATATACATGTACAATGTATATCCCATATACAATGTATATCCAGATCCTATTTTTAACTATTGATCTCTAAAAATAGACTCGTATAGACAGACTTTTGTTGAACACGCTTTTATGTCCGAAATTTTATACTATACATAACGAACTGTACGAAATATATATTAACATTATAAAAAAATAAGTTTCCTGTTAGGTATTATATTCTCACGATCAAAAATGATGTTAAAAATGACATCAATTTAAACAGATTAATAGTTAAGAATAGTAAAAGTCTCATAAAATTCTCATTAATAACGTAAAAAAGAAATGACTATACTATGTAATACTTAAATAATTTAAATATTCTCAATCATATAAACATCTCTGATAAACATTTTTCTTATAATTTTTATATGAATTGGAACACTTCAGAAATACTCAGAAATATTCGGAAAGTTTACATTTTCTCTCAGAATTTTTCGTACATGTGAATTCTGAAATATTTTGAGATTTCTTATCCCATAATTTTTAAAAAGTATTTTTTAATTTTTTAGATTTTATAACATTTCATCAGAAATTATACTTACAAAAAAATCTTAGAAATCTTACGATATTTTATAATTAACATATATGGAAAATTCTGAGAAAAGAAATGTAGATTTTCTGAGAAATGTTCCAATTCATATAAAAAAAATGTGAGAAAGTTATAAAATTATATACAGATTCTGAAAAATTATATGAAACATTCTGAGAAAAATTTATACTAAGGATGTTCATAATAAATAACACAATTTGAAAAAAAAAATCTCTTCAAAGTATACGTGGTGTGGCAAGAAAGTTCGGTGAATGTTATGAGAAAATATACATCATTTAATGAATATACAAACGACCTTTATTGTCTTACAAAGTAATCTCCCCTAGAAACAATACACTTCCGACGACGGCGAAAACTCTGTGAAAAGTCATCTTTGGATATCGCTTTAAATCTTGTCACACGGTCCTGAATGTTCAAAATATTTGTAAAGTGAATCCCCTTCATCAACCTGTTCTACTTCCCAAACAGCACGAAGTGAATAGAAGTACAGAAAATTCATTTTAAAGAATATATATAGAATTAGAAAAATAAATATATTATATGAAGAATTCTTGAAGAATTAACTACAAATAGTTCGTCTTAAAAAAGTCAAAAATTCGTTATAATGAATATTTCGCGATTTAGTTTGAATTACATTAACGATGTAATAAAAAAGACGAATTCACATTTTATTGAATAGTAAGTACTGCTGATTTGTATTCATTTATTATAATGGTAAAGCTCCAGATCAGAAGATCCCCCTCTTCCTCAATGATTTTGACTTTGATATATGTTGTGATCCTGAATAACCTCCAACAAGTTTTAGCCATTGCTCGTTAAAAAATTATTAATAACAAAAGTTTTAAAAATGACATATTATTTCTGCTATACATATACGATATTAAGTACTATTCTATACCTTCCCTTGCTTAAAATATTCGACTTTCCACGTGCGAAGCGACTCTTATCACCTGCCTCCTCTGCTTTAGGAGCACAACTTCCACGCGAAACGATATCCCACTTCCCCCCCCCCTTGCTTAAGGGGCGTACGACTTCCACAATTTGTACAATTTGTACAAAGTCGAAATCCATGTACAACAGTACAATTACGGAAGTCGTGTGTTGAGGGGAAGGAAGATCCCCTAATCTGGAGATTTCCCATAATTATTTATAATGTAATTGTATTATTTATTTAATTATTTATTATAAATGTCTACAGGTTGCAATTACATAATCTCAAAATAATTGCAGCAGGATTCTTTATTTTGTTGTTCATTCACGTTATAAAAAGATTACGTCTATAAAATTTCTATTGTGAATAACTTTTTTAATAATTAAATAATGAACGATGACCTTTAATTTGAATGTTACTCATACACATATTTGGCTGCGTTTCGTTATTGCGAGTACTGAAAATCTTCATTACGTATATTATAAAGATAGATCACAGAATTTCTCAATTTTTTCTAGCTTATAGCTCCTTTTTTAAATTTTTTATTCAACGCCTCCTTGCCGTAACTGATAAACTCTCTCTGAACTCTAAATAAAGCAACAAAACAAAAATTATACAAAATCAAATGAAAAATATTAAAAAAGTATAGTATAACATAAATTTGTATATATTAAAAAATTACCATTAATGAGAAGTTTGGACTTGAAGTTTGTGACATTGATAATTTGTCTATATTTGATTCCATTTTTGTCAGCAGCATTCTTAAATTTTCACGTTTAACTATTTGCAGTGGATTTCTCTTTTTTATCAAAAGATTTGTAACGCATTAAATCCACGTTCCAACAATTAGGATGAGAGAAATACAATAAAAAATTTTTTTGCCACAGCTTCCAATGCTGGAATGTTGAAGATTTAAATGTTTGTTTAAAAAATATTTAGGAGATTAAATTAGGGGATTAAATTTCTCTGACGCGCTCTTTTGCTCACTTGCTCCTCAACATGCCCTTTAGGACTGTCCTTAGGACGCAACGCGTCCTAGATCTCCTCAGTGCCACCGGGAGGTAATAATGCTCATGTCGAGAACTTATACTATAAATTTTTAATACTTGCAGTGAATAACGGAATGCAATCATTATTTTATGTTAAGTTAAATTATTCATATCTCGATGCGTTATGAGCAATAACTAATTGTAATTCTATAAATATTGCATTTCTTTCTTCCCGTATATATGTCCCAATTTACAATATAATTTCACAAATATTATTGCAGATTTATTATCTTAGGTATATAAAATCAATCCTAACCCCACCCCTCCCCTCCCATAACATAAAGGGTCATATTCACGTCACAATAGAATCCTAACAGTTAGGAAGAAAATATAACATCACTATGAGATTGTCATAACAAAATAACACATGTTATAAAGACATTTGCACATCACCATGACATTGCTATGACATCACATTTGTGATAAAGCGGACATTCGCACATCATCATGACGTAATCATGATTGTATAATGTAACTGTGACGTTTTTTGCTATGGGGGAAGCGAAGCATTCACCAGTAACAAAAGAAATAACAAAAGTATTTTTGAAGAAATAAAAATTACGCAAATTAAAGAAAAAATTCCATTTTATTCTGTATTCGTACATATGTATACAATTCATATAAGAAATATAGGACCTATAAAATATTATAAAAGCCATCTGTTTTCAAGATAGATATTAATTATTATATATTAATTATTCTTCTTTGTTTTTTGCTTCTTTGTTTTCAAAATATATTAATTATTTTTATAGAAATTGATTATGAAAAGAAATACTAAGAAAATTATATATAAGAAATGTATTAGAAATTATATTAAACAATAAAAATGTGCATGTTGAATATATACAGGATGTCCCAGACCTCCTGTACCACCAGTTAATAGTAGATTCCTAAAATTATTTCGAGAAAGTCCTAATATCAAAATGTCGAAGCTATAATAGAGTTTTCAAATTAATAGCGATTAAAGTTCTCTAATCAGTATTGATATTTCACGCGCTGACATAACAAGTGGTATGTCACGAGGATTTTCTTAGCAAGATTATCACATAAATATACAACATTTTATTAAGTCAGTACCACAATCAATACTAGAAAAATAATAAATACAATATCAATTTCAAGCAAGCAACAAATTTTTTACAGCAACTGATATTTTACTCTTGGTTCGCTTTTTCAACCTCTGTGAAGTTGGCACCTCATTTTTCAAAAATGAAATTTTGGTCAAAGTTCCGAATGCATCTCGAAGAGTTCTGGAGTTCCTGCTCAAAATTAAAAATAGTTCCGGCGAATTAATATAAAAAAAAAATTTTTTTTAATTTGGGGTGCTAACTTCACAAAACGAAGAACGAAAAATCGCGATATCTTCTAAATCATTAAACCTAGCACCTTAAATGATAATAACTTTTGATAGAACTCTTGGAATGCTATCCAGAACTCTCAACAGAACTGTCGTAATGTTAAAAAAATTTTTGTCCCTCAGATGTGACAGAATCAGATATTCAAAAAATTATGATATCTTTTAAACCGTTGGTCCTAACGCTTCGAGCGTTTAATAATTTTCATTAGAACTCGCGGGATGCTACCCAGAACTGTCGACGGAATTGCCAGAACTTTCAAAAAATTTTCACCCCTCGGGATAGAAATTTTCGATTCGACGAACAAAAAATCGCGATATTTCGTTCGTCGAATCGAAAATTTCTATCATCCGAAGGGTGAAAATTTTTTTAAAGTTCTGGCAATTCCCCCGCGAGTTCTAACAAAAGTTATTAACATTTGAAGCGTTAGGACCAACGGTTTAAGAAATATCGTGATTTTTCGTTCGTTGAATCGAAAATTTCTAACACCCGAGGGGTGAAAATTTTTTTAAAGTTCTGGCAATTCCGTCGACAGTTCTGGGTAGCACCCCGCGAATTCTAACAAAAGTTATTAACGCTCGAAGCGTTAGGACCAACGGTTTAAAAGATATCGTAATTTTTTAAATATCTGATTCTGTCACATCTGAGAGACAAAAATTTTTTTAACATTGCGGTAGTTCTGTTGAGAGTTCTGAATAGCCCCCCAGAGTTCTATCAAAAGTTATTATCATTTAAGGCGCTAGGTTTAATGGTTTAGAAGATATCGCGATTTTTCGTTCTTCGTTTTGTGAAGTTACCCCAAATTTTTTAATTTTTTTTTTTTATATCAATTCACCGGAACTATTCTTAATTTTGGGCAGGAACTTCAGAACTCTTTGGGGTGCATTCGGAACTTCGACCAAAATTTCATTTTTTGAAAAATGAGGTGCCAACTTCACAGAGGTCCTGTACAACAATTACATTAATAAAAACTGATTGTTCTATCTTTCGGTAAATTTTAGGTGTGTTAGGTAAATTTTAGGTGTGTTAGGTAAGTCTTTGGCATCTGCAATTGGATAATTTTGCTACTTACCTAAAGCATAAAATTTGCTAAAAGGTGAAACAATTGGCTCTAATATATAATAAGATTGTAACAATCTCTCTCTACGATTTTATCATTTATATTTAAAAAAATAACTATAATAAATAACTATAATAAACCATATTAAAGAATGATTGATAAAACAACTCATTACACTTTGATTTGTGAAATTAAAAATGAAATCTATATATAAAATCATATAACTAGATTGTGTTCAGCCAGAAAACGCAACTTTAAGACTTTTCTTGATTGATTTATGTTAATATGGCCCAATATTTAAATCCAATGAGCAACTGAAAACAAGATCAATAAGAGAAATAGAAGACGCTGACATAAAAATTCACCAAATAAAGAAACTAATTCACTAAATCATCAAAAGATCTTAAAAATCACTAAATTAATGAAAAATCTCCATAAACAATAACACTGAGCTATGATAGGAATATGTAGATTATTCTAGATGCAAGCGACGCAAACAAATCTAGAATTTGCATAGCAAATCAAATGTATTAAGATTTTGAATAAATTGCTTTGACATAGCCATTGAACACATTTGGCCATTTTCAATATTTTTATATAGTAAAACAAAAATTTATTTCTAAAGACTAAGCCATCTAAAAGTACAATTCAAGAGCTTTTAAATGAATTTTAGTTTATTGCATTATTGCACGACTTATTTTCTTCATCAAATCACAACTATTTAAATTTTAGACTTTCTGTTAAATAGTTTAAAAAAAAATCATTTTTTTTCCTTCGAACTGCCATAGTACACAACCCTAAGATTTTTTCACACTGAACATGACTGTCGTTAGAATTCCATATCAGGATTTTTAGTAAATTAAGATGTAACAATACATTAGGAACGGTATTCATAATTGTTTTTCTTTTAAGATTGTCTTGAGTAACATTTTAATAATAATACAGCGGTCCGATTGGCTTATCATCTTAAGTCTGTACTTAAGATGAAATCTTAAATATAAGAACGACTATGAATGCTAGCCTAGAATGATGTTTACTCTGTTTCGCCCCCAAATAAAAAATTTTATGTATGGCTAAAGGGACCATACGTTCAACTTTCTCCGGACATATATTTTTATCCGGGCGTTCGAGAATATTCAACTGGATCTTCGTGTGTCAGGGATGTACTCTTTAAATTCAACCGAACGTTGTTCAATTGCCCGATAAAAAAAGAGTACATATCCAGGAAAAGTCAGACGTAATGATCATACTGCTATTTCAGGAGAATTTAGTAAAAATTGGAGAATTATCAGTTTATCAGCTGTTTTCAAAGCTATATACATAAAACAATAATTTATATCTTTATATCAGATTTCCTGATTGTAAAGAGATCAAAAATGTTTTTTTTTGAAAATACATATCCATTCTCTTTATTCTCTTTTTATTTAAAAAATATGAAAGAGAATATAAGTGTACTTTTGTCATCTCTATTATGATTTCGTCGAAATAATATAATTAGAGACGTTTTCCAATTATACTGAATTCATTTTGAACATTGTACGAGAATTATAATTATTCTACTAGCTTTACTTCATGTCTCGACTAAATGATTGGAAATTTACTGCAATTTTACGCACTCTTTCATGAACTACAGCACATAAACCCAAAAATTTCGGGGGCGTCGCGGTGCTTAAATCGCCACACCACATTCGCCTTGGATCATCGACACAGCATCATGAACACACTCACCATGTTAAATCCGGAAATATAATCCATGTCCGCGGGCATATCCAAATCCATAGATATGACACAAAAAGCACTGGCCCACTGATTTCTCGCGCACTGGCAGAGACGACAGAGAGCAAAAGCGTATCTACGAGAACCTGTGTATGCAGCAATTAACGCGATCGCTCAAAACCGCGTATCCAAGCAGTTCAAGACGAACTGAAATGAACTGAAACGATCTGATGCTATGACGCGTAGCAAACCAATCTGAACCTGAACCAACCAAAGACTCACACAAATGAAAGAAGGTAACTTCTTGATTTGCCGCGCACCCGCATCACTATTGTCCTACTTGTTTACTGGGCTGCGTTCCAAAACCCAACTCTGTCAATCCTAGTATCATTTTATTCTTGTTATTTACCACAGGTTAAACAAGAATAGATGATCGGTTGATTGAATCGAGTTTTGGAACGCATACCTAAGCAGCTATTTCGATTCAAGCATGAAGTCTGTTTGCGTTGCTCGCACTTTTTGTACTCGGCATCTTCGCTTTCTCTCTTTTCAAAACCAAATATATGGCTGATATTCATAGACCTTTAGTTTCCACTAACCAGATCAGAATGTAAGAACCAACCAACTACAGTTGAGAATTCTCCTCGTTTGACCATAACACTCGGGATTCGACTGTAGTTGGTTAGTTTTTACATTCTAATCCGGATTAAATCCTCGCTGGAAACTGGGCCAATGAGCAAATTTAGGGAGTGTTTATATTGATCGTAACTAAAGATCTATCATCATAGAGTATTTTCCATTTGACGACACAATCGTAAGGGAGTGTTTATATTGGCCGTAATCGTATGCTGTAATCTATAAAAATTGACCAATCACCTTCCCTTTCTACTGCCGAATAAGAAGGGAACTACTTGATTGCGATTAATCAATTCTTACAGATTATGGCATACGACATATGATTATTTTTAAGTTACAGCCAATATAAACGCTCCCTAAAGCTCTATATTACTGAAATAGCGCATTTCTTTTATCTTGCTGATAGCCTTACTATTGACTATTTCACCGCCATCTTGACCTAGTTACTTGTAATCCAATAAGCACTTAGTATTATTGGTACAATAAGGAACAAAAATGAGCTTGTATTGCAATATAATACATACATACATTGGTGTAAATGGGTACGTTGCCAACGTATGTATGTATTACGCGGAAGTACAAGCTCATTTTTGGTCCTCATTATACATGGTAAATATTATTGATACATATTGGTTTATGGTAAAGTTAGTATAATATGCGGATTAATAGACTACTTTAGTAATATAGAGCTTTAACAAGCGTTCTTGACATTCAGAGTAAAGATAGTGACGATACTTATGTCGATTTGTGTTATGAAATGGAAAGCATTCAGTTTGGCGAAAGTAGGCACAACTTCTGATTGGTTCTCCACCTTGGTCCATTCAATATTCTTCGGATAGCTTCGTACATACATTGTCGGAAAAATGCGAAAAAAAGAAAGAGATAAATATAAACAGAAGCTCGATTGTGTATTTTGAAATGAGAAGAAAATTACAAAAGTGAGCAATGCTTACTAGATATCGACCAATTAAATTATGAACATTCTAGTGAATTTGTTCAATTTTATAATTTTCACCTCATTTCAAAATACATAATCGATCTCCAAATGAGTAAGATCTATAATAGATGTTTTAGGTCTGGTTGCATCAACGTTACTTTCACTTTAAATAAAGCTTAAAACTCTCTCTCGGTTTTTCTTTCGTTTTGAAATGAGACAGAGAGAGTGTTAAGTGTTGCTTAAAAGTATCTATCAAAGTAACATTGGTACAACCGGATATTCGGTCTTAAGTCGTAAGAAATTGACCAACTACAATCGAAGGGAATAATGCTTCTGGCATATCAACGCAATGTTCATCGCATGCAACACGCGACACGCGATATCCAATGAGTATACAACTTTACCAATATTCTCATTCTAAAGGTATACTGTTATTGGATACGTGTCACTCACGATTAATATCGCGCTGGTGTCATAGACCTGAGTCATAAGACCTGATTGTTTCAACGTTATTTTGATTTTAAGTGAGATTTAAAACTCTCTGTCTCTTGTTTTGGCTTTAAAACGAGATTTAATGCCCGTATTCATAGACTTTGTACTTCAGGCTTCCTTAAATTTATCTTTAGATGTTCAGCAGCCAATGAAATAATTCGTAGAATATCTAAAGATAAATTTAAGGAAGCCATAAATATAAGACCTTAATATAAGGCCTGACTATGAATACGAGTATAAGTCTCGCTTAAAGTCAAAGTGATGCAACTGGTCTAAGTGATTGTGATTCGTCCATCCCTTACGGTTTAAGGCTTACAAATCTATTGTAGATTCGGGTAAAAGTCATGACACATAAAAAAACTTAAGACAGTAAAGATACATTCACATGCAAGCATCAAACGTCAAGCAGCGGAAGTAGCAATCAATCAACGAGACAATTTTTACAATAGTTTAAAAAATATTTTTTACACTACCGTATCGCTCAGCTAATTGATTGCTGCTGAAAGATGCATTTTTTTATATGCAAGCGTCAAACAGCAATCAACAAAAAAATTTTTACAATGGCGTAAAAAATATTTTTTACATTACTGCATGTCACCTCACTGATTAGTTCTTGCTTCCACTACTTGATATTTGTGCTCGTATTCATAATCGTATTCATAATAGCCCGGTATTCAAAATCAGAAATTCTTATTTCAAGACCGTCTCAAGTAATATCTTAAGACGCTAATACGGTCCTCTGATTTGTGACATCTCAAGGCAGAACCACAATATAACTACATACAGTAATAACAACAGTAGCTGTCGACTTCTTTGATGTCAGTGATCACCGATCATGTGATTGTCTGCTATGTTTACGGATCGCTGAATTTGAACGGCATCAAGAGAGTATTTCGCATATTAAGTATTTTTAAAATTCGGATAAATTCTGTATATGATTTTAGATATACCACTGTATATATTAATATAAGTCTATTTTTTGTTTCTAATTTCAATATATTTCTGGAATGAACTAAATGAAATCATAAAACAGTATGTGAAACATGATATTTGTAAGTCAAACAATTTATTGATAATTTCAAATAGCACAATGTATAAAATGGGAACATAAAACGTCTTTAAGACCATAACATAAATCTTTAAGACATTTTATCCCTCCTTTTGGATATGTATCCAAATTTGTGCTCTCTAGGATATAGGATAGGGATAGAGAAAATGATAAAACAATAAAAAATTGTATTTACTTAATTATTGTAAATGAGTGGTTCAATAAGTTTGGTAAATCTTTATGAGATGATGCCATAATCCATTTTAATGACACTTAGAAAGTAGATCACTCTTCAAACCCTTCTAGAACGAATTTTAGCCAGAATTAACGTGTTATGGGAATTCACGTATGGTCGTTTAAAATGAGTGAGAAATTTAGTAGTTGCCGCGTACAAAAAATTTAAAAAAACCGATTTCCGTGTAAAATTACGGAATTAATGATTTCTCGTTCTATTCTAAATCCAGAGAATAGGAGAATAAGAATTAATTCGATATCCAAAAGTATAAGAGTTTCCATCTATTTTATTCATTTTAATATAATTACTAATTATACAATTCATTCAACTTTCAATATCGTAGTTCATTGTGTCTCAAGTAGTCTATTGTGCCATAATTTTAATGCTATGACAGTCCGCCATATTCTTGATTTTATAGCCAACGCATGCGCAAAACATAACTGAACCCTTCATTTGCTCGTACTGTCACTACTATATGTAGTTATATTGTGAACCTTAAAACGATCTTGAATGTAAGAACTGACTAAATATTGGCTATAATCAGACCTTGTATTTAAAGCTTCTTTAAATTTAAATCTTTAGATGCTCAGTAGCCAATGAAATAATTCGTAGAGCATCTCCTTGTTTCATAAATGAATCTCAAGTTTCCCTTTCCGAAGGAAGAATATTTAAGAAATTTTAGTATCTATTAAAGACAGCATGTAATAATATTGTATATGCAAATTTAATATGCATTTAATTTAATCGTGAATTACAAATAAAGGTGATAAAGGAATCATTGATTAAATAAAGTCCTGATTAAGTATTTTGCAATAATGGACAAAGATAAAACTAATAGCGAATTCGATTGGACATACTCAGTGCATACTGATGCACTTAAAATCGCCGTACATAAAAGAACGTAAATATATGTTTATAAATAAACATAGAAATCGATTAAATCGTGAAATACACAATACATTTTATTATATTATCAGATAAAATCTATATTTCATAATTCGAAATATTTGCATTTTATTTTTATACTCAAATTAAATCAGTGCTTTAACATGTATTCAATCGAATTCACCATAATACTTATAATGCGAAGAAGAAAATGCTTATTTCCGAAAAAAAGCTATCGAAAATAATTATCGATGCGACTAAATTAAAAGCTATTAAATAAAAAGATCGATGTGACGAACTAAATTTGGAGATTTGCTTGGTTATGAAGGCTGCACCTTTTTCTTAAACAAACTCATAACTCTCCCTTGAGAAAAGGAAACTAAGATTCTTTGTTTGATCAAGGAAGGTTTATGAATCGTGAAATGAGAAAAAGAATTTTTCTCAAGGAAGGATTATGAACAGGTATATATGCTCTAAGATGTACTATATACAGGAATTGTAGGCCTATGCTCCTTCCAGTAGTATATGTTATAAGGTAAAATCTCTGCAATTTAGTGTGGACTGCCAGCGGCACAAAAATTCATGACACTTCTGTCGCTGACAACTTCATTTATCCGGTTATGATGGAAATGGAAGTACGGTATTCACAGGCATTTACAATTGCAATATTATCGAAGTAATAACGTAAGTTAAAAATGACTCAGTGAAAAATAAAAAATAAATATCATGGTAAAAAGTTGCTACGTAACTGTACTAACTTGTATCAATAGATAAATAAGTGCAAAGAAAAAAAGAAAAGTTTTTTTCAAAATACCGAAGGTTAGTTTTAAAAGTTTGTAAGATAATTGTTGAGTTTAGCTTCTTCATTTTCAATATTGATAAAATTAGGGTCATTCAATTTTTACATAAAATGAACGATTCTAGCAAAAGAAATGTCGTTCTGCTCCGTGGATAGAGGTATTAATTGTTAAAATTAACAACTAGGAAATGTCACATCGTGGCATAGACTGACATAAAGGGACATGAGAACATATAAATGAGGTTAGAATAAGTATTTTCTGTATCGATTTTTAATAGGATGTGCCTGAAACTGAACAATTACTTTCGATTCTTTCATTTCTACAGTTTAAATATTCGTGCCATGGAATGCAGCCATATAACAGCGCCACTATCGGCGAAAAAATTAGGGACCGTTTTTGGAACGAAATGGCTAGAAGATTTTATTCCTTTCTATTAGGGAGTGTTTATGGTCCACTTGATGCTACAAATACTTTTTGATTAGCCAATCAAAAGTTTCAAAGCATTTGTAGCGTTAAATGGATTGCATCCTATATTGGCCATAATCGTATACTGTACACCATAATCTGTAAAGCCCATTCTACAATGGGTAGTAGCAGTAGTGAATTAAAGAGTAGACGTAAAAATCGACTTATCATAGTTGATTATCCTTCTCACATTCAACTATGATTGATTGATTCCGAATAGCGCTGATTGATTGCTTCTATGATACATTCTCTACCAGGTAAATATGAAATTGGAATTTTTTCATAGAAAATACACGTTTATTACATGAAAATGATAAAAAATATTTTATTCGAAGTATTGCCCATCGGTAACTATACATTTTTTCCACCTGTTTGACAATTTGTGGATGCCACGCCAAAAAAATTGTTGCTCTTTTGAGCCAAACCAGCCATTTTCGTACATCTTCGTAAGAAGTGAAGCGCTGCTGAGTAAGTGCGTGTCCCATCGATGCAAATAAATGGTAATTGGACGGAGCCAAGTCTGGTGAGTAAGCCACATGCGAAAGTATTTCCCAATCAAATGCCTCAATCGTTTCCTTGACCAATTTTGCTGTGTGTGATGGTACATTATCATGAAGCAAAATCACTTTGTATTGCCTTTTTTGATATTCTGGTCGTTTTTCACACAAAGCTTGATTCAAATTGATCATTTGTTGTCGGTAGCGTTCAGTATTAACGGTTTCGCCAGATTTTAGCAGCTCATAATAGATCACACCTTTCTCCCACCAAACACAGAGCATTGTCTTCCGTCCATAGCGATTTGGCCTTGCAATCGATGTCGATAATTCGTGGAGTTACCCATGATTTTTTACGCTTAAGATTCTCAAAATATATCCACTTTTCATCGCTAGTCACAATTCGATGGAGGAATAATTTCTTTTGTACCTGGCGAGCAGCATTTCGCAAGTGGTTTTTCGGTTTTCCTGCTGTCTTTCATTCAGTTGTGGAACCCATTTTCCCATTTTCTTCTGGATCTTTCCCATGGATTTCAAACGTATGGAGATGGCTTATCGTGTCACATTCAATTGATCCGCAAGTTGTTGTTTGAGCGTCATCCTCATCCAACAATGCTTGCAATTCGCTATCTTCAAACTTTTTCGGTTTTCCACATTCTTCGTTTCTCATGTCAAAATCGCCACTTTTGCATTTTTTAAATCCTCATTTTAAACACTCAAAGCACTGTGATTTACCAAGAGCATGCTCACCGTAAGCTTCGACAAGCATTCGATGCGATTCTGCAGCAGTTTTCTTCAAATGGTAACAGAAAATCAATGCTATCCGCAAATCGTAGTTTTCAGGCACAAAATTCAACATGTTCAACGCTATTACAAACTATACTATTGTATGAGCTATTGGCCATCTATTGGTAAATTCCGATTTCATATTTACATACCTGGTAATATCATGGCAGTCATTTTTGGCCCGACCCGATTTGTACCAACTTGAGTTAGAAAATGCTTCGCTATTGATATTATAGCTCTATCAATAGGAGAGCACGAATATCTTATTACTTCAATCCAAGTTAGTGCAAACTCGATAGGGCCGAAAACGCTATAAGAATCGACTAATCACAGTATTCTAATCAAGTATTCCCCTCTTATTCATCAGTAAGAAAGGAATACTCGAAGATGATTGGTCAATTTTTACAGATTACGCATATGATTACGCTCAATATAAACGCTCCCTTCCTCCGTGCCTTAAAATATAAGGGCTAAGGCCGGTTCGTAATTAAATCTTATATTTAAAACTTAAGTACGGTTTTAAGAAGTCATAAATCAGAAAGCTTCATTAGTGTCTAAGACATTGCTTAAGGCAGTCTTGAAATAAGATTTGTCTATGAAAACCGGTCTAGAATACTGGCATTGATGCTTGGCATTCTTAAGAAAGCAATGCATCTTAAGATGCAGCTTAAGAGAGCATTTATATTGACCGTAAAACATGTGGCTGTTCTATAATAGCCAACAGTTGAATGATTGTAATTGCAAGAATTGATTAATCACAATCAAATATTCTCCTCACATCTGACTTGATTGGTTAAGTTTTACAAATACACTTACTTATTGTAGAATAGGCTTTATTATATTTCATGCTCTTATGTGTCTTCAACGCGCATGCGCTAGAAAAAGCTAGGTCTTGCTAGCAATACTGTAGCCAGTAGGTGCATTCAGAACGAGAGCCGTTCACTTAGCGCTCAGTGAGCTCTTTTATCTGATTGGTCTATATTTTAGGATTTAATGGAATATGCCAATCAGATAAAAGAGCTCATTGAGCGCTCAGTGAGCGGTTGTCGTTCTAAATGCATCCAGTGTTACTGTTAAGGCATTTCAAGGCGTATAGTGCATACTCTATGGCGACGGAATAAGAACGTACAAACCGAGGAACGAAGCGCGAATGAATAGCCGAGTAACGTTCGTGAACCATCGTAGCCGGTATCGATTTGTCTGATTCTCGCCTGCTGATTCTCATCTGGCTGCTAGGCGCTCTCGATTTGAGCGCCTGTACCGACGCGGCTACCACGCGCGGTACCGTTATGACGGATTCGCGCGTCGCTGCATATTGTACGCGGTTCGGCGATTTGTGTGGCAGTTTCTCACATGCAACGATTTTTCCGAGTAATGGCGCGTAGGGTTGCTAACGAGTAAGTCCAGCTGATCACTGAACGGTGGACAACATGGTAGTTCGCAGTGACCGCGCACAGGGAGACGATACGTTTCTGCATACGTGAGCCGTGACCGGCTGGAGGCGGACGAGCGGGTGGGCAGGCAGGACGGTGGGACGGGGAGGTTTAGGCTACGATGAGTACTGACAGTCATGATGAGACGAAATCCTGCAAAACATCCGCGAGGAGCGAAGAAGAGAACGCGTTTGATGTTAAACGAATTAAAAAGGAGCGCAATGACATTTGTGTGGAAAATGGTGACACTGCTAGCATTACCGCCACCACCTCTACCTCCTCAGTCACCGTTGCTACTGCTGCCACCACCGTCCTCGAGAAACGACAGCCACCGGCCGGCAGATTCGCCTCGAATGGTTTTCACGGAGATGGCGATCAGCTGCAGGACTTGGTTGCAACCAAATTCGCTACTTTGGCCAACCATGGTGCTTCTTCCAAGCAAGACAAGATTCGGATTATGATAGAGGATGGCATTAGGTTAAGTCGATTTTAAGTTTTATGGAAACCTGACACTGATATTTTTTTAGACTACAATTTGTGAAAATTACAATTTATGATGAGATTGATATATAGCTTGGGATTTGTCTTTACAGTAGACTAATCCCAATAAGCAAAATTAATATATTATAAGTAATCTAATCTGATCTAATGGAAGGTATATATCATTTGTCCACATTGCTAATTTGCTAATTTAAAATAATATAATCTCATTGCAAGTAAATCTCAAAGCAGTAAAAAAATACTAGGATCTAGCCTATGTAAGTAGTGTGTGCAATTGAACTGTGTACAAGATGCACCATTCTTCTCTAAAGGATAGCTTCAGACCAAGATAAAAAAGCAAAAGAGTGGCAGCCGATCAGAACTTGCGCTAATAGTCACTGGTTTCAATTTTCTGTGCTGCTTATTACCAGTACAAGATAACTCGCTGTTTTTCTGTTTAGATCTGAACCTACCTTAAGGGTTATGATACACAAAAAATTTAAGCAGTAAAATGCAAGCAATAAGCAAATTGGTTAATTACATTAAAGACTGTAAAATCATGTAATTTATGTAATAGCCAATCCAACATATTGATTTCCTTACTGTTGATATTTTGCTACTTAAGTTTTTCACATATTATGGCCCTAATATTTTCTACAATAGCCATATAATTGTAAGTTGAAGTTATAAAGGTCAATGGCACAAAAAACTTCAGCAATAAGACATAAGCAGTAAGGAAATTATAAATAATAATATAATGTAATATAATATTGTTTATATTATGGCCTTACAGTCTTTACTGTGAGTCCAATTTGCTTACTGCTTATGTTTTACTTAAATTTTTGTATGCCTTGATTTTAAGAATTGACCAATGAAATACAATATAAAGAGATTATTCGACTGTAATTGGTCAATTTTTATAATTAAACTACTTATGCTTACGACTATTGTAGGACAGGTATAACATTTTGCCAGAAGAACATTGCTGCAAATTGCTGTTTGCTAGTCTATTAAGCTGATGTTTTGTCTGCTAATTATTATAATATTATAATATAAATATAACGATAGATTATCAGGAAATTAGACAATCATAACTAATTAGAATAAGAGATATCGCTTAATATAAATAGCTTAATATAAATAGAACAAAATGATACATTCTATTCGAATTTGGCTGATAGTATGCTACTAAATTCTGCTATTAAAGTCTATTATATTCTTTACATTCTGTTAACAAAATTAGTAGCATATTCTATGTAAGATCTGTTTTTAATAGATTTAGTTATCTAAATATTTTATTCAAAATTTCTTATATATGTAACAAAAAGTTGTTACAAAATAATAAATAATAAACAACAGAAAATCTCAATCTTGTTGAATAATGGGTTTCTATCCTCTACATTCAGATAATTTACTCTTAAAAATTGGCGAATTTAATGCAGAATCTGGAAATCTTGTGTTACAAAACGATCATTTATATCTATTGCAATAACTATATTATGTCTGCTAATTACAAATTGAATCGTCAACAAGAGTTGCAATGGAATATTTAAATTCACAACATTCATAATTGTAAACCGATTAACGAGCATCTTTGTGAAATTAAATCTTGTAAATGTATCTAATGTTCTTGAATTTCAATGTGTAGTATTATAGTGCTGTCCCATGAGAGTCGGAAAACGAAATCTCAGAAAAGTAATAGAGTGAGGACCAATCAGAATTATTGAGATGCATTACTGTTGGTCTGCACATATATGTTAAATACAAGATTATCGAAATTAAATTTCTATATGTATAAAAAGAAATTCATTAATAAATAATTGTTCGATAAGTATTCATTTTTCCAGCATATAAATATAACCATTTATATCGTTGGGGATAAAATTGCATGCTTGTTGATCCGAAATTTTTGTGACTGAGTTTCCCTAGAAATCCTCTCAAGAGAGAGTCTGCCAAAGCTATGTTCAAGTTTCATTGGTGCAGCCATTATATGGCAAAATTTTCATGTCATCTTTGTTTAACGTTCGGATAATAAAGAAGGATAATCTAGGTATAATTCGTGTAGGAATTTGAACAAAGCCCTAAAAACGCTATATTTTAAAATTTGCTATAAAAATCACCAGTTTGTCACATCATTGACGAATATTTGCCAGACTTTCTGTTGAGGATCTTTAGGACTTCTGTGAAGTTGGCACCTTATTTTTCAAAAAATGAAATTTTGGTTACAGTTTCGAATGCACCCCGAAAAGTTCTGGAGTTTCTGCTCAAAATTAAGAATAGTTCCAACAAATTAATATAAAAAAAAAAATTTTTAATTTGGGGTGCTATCTTCACAAAACGCAGAATGAAAAATCGCGATATTTTCTAAATCATTAATCCTAGCACTTTAAATGTAATATATACTATAACTTATATAACTTTTGATAGAACTCGTGGGGTGCTATCTAGAACTGTCAAGAATTGCTATAATGTTAAAAAATTTTTAATATAATAATATAATAATAT
>NW_017259554.1:331613-349763 GCF_001594045.1 Atta colombica
ATAATATAATAATATAATAATTATCTTTTTTCATAAAATATTTAAAATAAATTTTTTGATTTTTCACAATTTCGGAAATTGGTCCATGGGGAACTCAACCACAAAAATATTTCGGATCGACAAGCACGCAATTTTATCCCCAACGCTGATTATGAGTGCGTTCCACATGAAGTTACACATGGAACGCATGATGTATCATTTGTCCTTGCTCTTTACCAATTATTAAAAAAGGATAAAACAATACATCATGCGTAATTCAGAATGCATTCTATATTTATAAATGATTATATTTATATGCTAGATAGAAAAATGAATACTTATCGAACAATTATTTATTAATTATGAATTTCTTTTTACAACGTATAAAAATTCAATTTTGATAATCTTGTATTTAATGTATATGTATATTCACTGAAAAGATTGCAGCAGATTTTTTTCTATGGTTTTCGGAATGCAGCCTATTCACCGAACGATTGATTTTTACTTACGGATCCATAAATAAGAATCAATCACTTGGTGAACAGACTGCATTCCGAAACTTATTTAAAAAAAGTGTTGCAATCTTTTAGTTGGTGAATGTACAAACGAACAGTAATGCATCCCAATAACTCTGATTGATTGATTCCCATTCTATTACTTTTCCGAGATTTCGTTTTCCGAAATTCAGATTGTCATGGGAACAGCAGCTTCAATTTCATGATTAGTGATTTTTGATGAAGTTGTTGGCACCTTGATGTTTCGAAATCAGAGTTTTGATAAAAGTTTTGGATTCTTTAGAACAAGAGAAAAAGTTCTTGATAGATTTTAGAAAGAATTCCGTTCATTCCGAACAATAAAAAATGAACTTCACAAAATAGAGATGCTTCACACTCAACATTAGTACCGAATAATTTTGAATAGTCTATTCAATGTCTTTTGGCAAGTACTAAAGTTCCTGATGTATAACAAAATTATTTTTCAATTATTAAAAAAAATTTTTTAATTAAAAAAATAAATATCAAATTTTTTTCGGAAATCCGGTATCTGACAAGAATTCTTAGCCTACAAAAGAGTTCTAACGATTATCCTTGAAAATCGATGCGCTAAAATTATTAATAACTAAAAAGTTCGAGAATATTCTTAGATTTCGAATTTTTTCAAATCATATAGATAGAAATTTTTTTCGGAAATCCGGTGTCTAACGCAAATTCTGATAACCTCCTCAAGAATTCTATCGATTGTTCTATAGGGATTAAAGTGAAATGAAAAATAGAGAAATTGTAGCTTTTCAAAGTTTCAAAATTGTGAAGTTGGCCATCCCCCTTATTTCAAACAATGTTTTCATTGTTTTAATCAACGGAATTCTTGTTAAAATTGAAAACTCTAAAAATTTTTCGGAGGGAGGGGGGTTATCCGAACTCTTGTTAGGACACTGAATTTCTGAAAAAAAATTATCGATTTATCGAGAAAAATTCGAAATCTGAAATTTCAAAGTTCTAGAATTTTCTTTTTTAAATTATTAATTTCAGCGCATCGATTATTAAGGATAATAGCTAGAATTCTTCGCGGAGCTAATAGAACTCTTTTCAGAATGTGGATTTTCGAAAAAAATTTAATATAAATAATATTAATATAAATAAAATTAATATAAATTATAACATAAAAAATTTTTTTTTTAATAATTAAATAATTTTGTTATATCTCTAGTATTGTCAAAAAACATCGAATGGAGTATTTAGAACTATTCGATGTTAATGTTGGGTGTAACGTTAGTACCCCAACTATAGTACTCAGGAGTTTTGATTAGAATTCCCGTTTTTTTTTTGATGAAGTGTTTTATATTACAAATTGAAGGAAGTAAGAATCTATGCGATAATTAGTGCGTTAATATAATAGATTAATATAATAGATTTCATTCAATTTCTATTGTCTCTTCGATTTAGACATACATTAATTTCGTACACATTTCGACTTGATTTAAATCATTCTCAATGAAATATATAAATAAAATATACTATCTTGCAATATGTGCAATCCTGGTGCCAATTATCCGCCTTATTGTGATGTTTCCTTGTGTTCTAGTTCATAGTTAGTCATTCCAATAAAACATAGAAACTCAACAAGGGCTATAAAATATACAAATTTAGTAATAACCGTCTATGGTATAAGATTGTATGTACAGAAAACAGATAGTCACTCATCAAATTGCAAATTATAAATTGCATAAATTGCATTTATATAAACGTTAAGTAGTCACTAATGTACAATATAAAAATTTTATAACAAGAGTTCCGCTTAATAATTATTTTAAAATAATTTAAAAAAAATGAGGTGCTAACTTCTTATCGAAAATCGAGATTGAATAGTTTTGAGTAGCCTAATAGTTTCATTTCATGAATCTAAAGTTCCTGATGCATGAAAAAATTAAAAAAAATAAAAAAAAAGTTAAAAATTTTTGAAAATCAATTTTTAGACATAATAATTCTGATTAGAGTTCCTGCTTCCTTTCAACAAGAGTTCTTTGTGTTTTAACGCGCGAGAAATAAAACGATAAAACTATTAAGCTCAGAATTATTCAAGCTTGAATTTTAATAAGAAGTTAACACCCCATTTTTTAAAATTGTTTAAAAATCATTATGCGAATCTCGCGTTAAAAAGTACAGAAAACTTCACTGATATGAACCTGACGTTCAACTTTATCAAAAATAAAAATTAATACCGTAGGCCGTTTGTACTTTTGTTTGTACTTGTTTGTACTTATCATTATTTCGTTTGTACTTCAAACAGTTAAACAAAAAGTGAAAAATAAAAAATGGCCAGCGCGCAACTTTAAGATTTTTTAATTTATGCCATTCGAAAGAGAATCGTTTGTACCCGTTTGTACCTCTCCTACTTTCGTTTGTATCTCAAAGGGTTCGAAGATACAGCGTGTTTCAGTTTTTGCGCGACCTCTATATAGCGAACTTAGCCAATTTTCAAGATATTGAAATAGGACCAACGGCGAAAGAAAAGGTAAAACAATTCTTTTTCGAATGTTGTTGGTCCCATATCTTCAAAAATTTTTTTAAATGGCCGACTTCCCCTCTTGGCACATTTTCGAAATTTTGAAATCGCTGTATCTCCGAACTCTTTGAGATACAAACGAAAGATACAAACGGGAGAGATACAAACTATCGGGATAAACGATTCTCTTTCGAATGCCGTTGGTCTCATTTCGACTTCTGAAATTGGCACCTCATTTTTCAAAAAATGAAATTTTAGTCACAGTTCCAAATGCATCTCGAAAAGTTCTGGAGTTCCTGCCCAAAATTAGGATGACTTCACAAAACGCAGAACGAAAAATCGCGATATCTTCTAAACCATTAATCCTAGCGCTAAATGATAATAACTTTTGATAGAACTCATGCCACTCAGAATTATCAACAGCTGTAATGTTAAAAAATTTTTTGTCTCAGATGTGAGAGAATCAGACATTCCAAAAATTGCGATATTTCTTAAACCGTTGGTCCTAACGCTACAAGCATTAATAACTTTCGTTAGAACTCGTGTTATCCAGAACTGTCAATAAAATTGCCAGAACTTTTAAAAAATTTTCATTTTCTAAGTCTCTAGTCAGAACTATTGTGTCTAAAAATTGATTTTTCAAAATTTTTTTTTTTATTTAAAAAAATTTTTTTCATGCATCAAGAACTCTAAATATTCATGAAATAAAACTATTAGGCCGCTTAGAGCTATTCGATCTCAATTTTCGATAAGAAGTTAACAAACCCCCATTTTCAAAAAATTATTTTAAAATAATTATTAAACAGAACTCTTGTTATAATTATTAAATTATATAGAACGCTTCGTTTTGTCAAAAGAAAACGGGAATTCTATCGGGGACGAGAATTAATCAGAATTCCTGAGTATTATAGTTGGGGTGCTAATTTCTCCGAAATTACTCTTAGTATAAACTATTTATTTTTTAAGTGTTGTGGTTAGCAAAAAAATCGAATTTTATTTTTTCGATAATACGTTGCCTGAGGATCATTTTAGTACCAAATATATGCGAGCAAATAATTCTGTAGACATTGTTTAAAGGAATTTATGATGCAGCTAATTGACTAGAAGAAAATCTTTATTTTTTACGTTTTACAATTAACAAAAAATCGAGTTTTGTTTTTTTCAATACATTCAGTACATTGACTAAAACAATTATTTTGATATCAAATATATGCGGGTAAATAATTCTGTGGAAATAGAAAAAGATTTTAAATCGCGGTACGATGCGTCCTTGATAAACTATTTTAACTTGATAATTATTTTTTTACATATTAAAGTTAGTAGAATATTGGATTTTAGTATGTTTCAATAGTACAACGTCTCGGGATTATTTTGACATCAAATACATGTCAGCAAATGAATATTTAGTGATAGAGAGGTTACTTATCTTGCAGTACGTGTGAACTGGTATTTCTTTCAAAATGTTAAATTTTCAAATTTTTTTGTATTATCTTGAAGCAAAAAAGCAAAAAAATCTGACTCGATTTCATTATACTGCTACTGTATATATTTTTTTAGTATGGAAAGTTCAGCTTAATAACTTGAATTTTCTTCCGTTAAATGTTTGCTTGAGCAAACAATTCGTTTTTCAGCAAGAAATTAGCAAATAAAGAGTTAATTAATTTTTAAGTTTAAAGTTAATTAAATTTTTGACCTATTGCGAATGATTTGCGATGATGGGGGTCCAAGTTAATAAGGATAAAAAACCGAAAAGAGCAAATTTTTAATTAAATTTTTTATATTTAAAAAATATTTAAAATATATATTTAACAAGTCATTTTTTGTAAATTTAACTGTAATACAATAGATAGTTTCTATCTATTTTCATACATTTTTATATCTTTGAAATTATTTTATTTTAGTCAAAGTTATTAATATATGTTAATATATGTTATCTTTTTAAATTATAGCGAAGAATCTAGAGCGCTTGTGGATAAAATCTTCTCGCAGGTGGAACAACTTAAGATAGAAGAAAAGTTATTGTTGTACCTGAAACTTCCGTTATTGCTGACAAATCCAAGTGGGACCGTCGATCCATTAAGGCAACCACTAAATCCATTAGGAAATCGTTACGAAATTCATCAGACCATTATGTGGATTAAGACTCATTTAGAAGAAGACCCGGATGTATCTTTACCGAAACAAGAAGTATATGATGAATACAAGTAAGTTGTCCGCTACAGGGTGTACTCTAAATACGCTAAAAGATTTTAAAGGTGATTTCTCACAGAAAATCCAGACGAAAATTTTAAGTGATTATATGTCCAAAATGATTTATTTTCAAAAATATATGGTCAAAGTTAAAAAAAAAATAATTAGAATAGCCTGGATGGTTTTCGAAATTTTTGAAAAAAATTTTTTTTAGCATCATGTATCTTTGAAAATAAGTCTTTTCAGACATATGAAGTTCTTGTCTTTTGAATTTTTGTGAGGATTCACCCTTTAAAATCTTTTAGCATACTTAGAACATATATAGAAGAGAAAAACTTGGATGTCTCTATTTATTTTTATAATCAAATCACTTAAATTTAAATAAATTTTTACTTAGCAAGAATTTACTTAACGTATAATTCTCAAATTTCTATTTAATTTGAAAATATCAAATTAAAATGAGAAATTAACTATCTATATGTCCATTTATGAAAGAATATGTTACAGAAGAATATATTATTTATAGAAAAATATATATTGTAGAAGAATATATTATTTATATATAGTGAAATTTCGCAGATAATTATTTGATTGTTTGTGAAAATATCTGTTTTCTAATAACTTTTTAAGAAGAATTTTTTTTCTTTAAGATATTGCATATGATTTTTATTTTTAGCATGTATTGTATAAGAAATTCTATGAAGCCGTTATCGACGGCTGATTTTGGAAAAGTCATGAAACAAGTATATCCACGAGTGCGCCCTCGTAGGCTCGGCACACGAGGCAACTCTCGTTACTGTTATGCTGGTATGCGCAAGCGAATTAAATTGGATCCTCCAACACTGCCAAAGATATCTGGCTCTCAAACTGTGAGCAATAAACAAATAATATATTCTATAATTCTCGCGTAATATATTTTATCGATAAAACTTCTTGCCAGAAATTATTTGAATTTTTTTCTTATATATTCTCCTTCATCTCTTTCTTTCTATTTTTCCCTTCTAATTTTTCTATTTGCTATGACTTAAACTTAAAGTATTGTGATCGTTATATTAATATTGTACGACATGACAATTGTTTCATTTGATATATTTTATTGTTTTTACTTTCTTCTGTATATAAATACTTCTTTTTAAATTTTTTTATAACCATTAGAATATGTAATATGTAAATACGTAACATTTAATTATTAATAACTTCAGGAGGAACATTTAGAGGAAAATATTACGGAAGAAATGCTAGGCGCTGCATCTACATTGATAAGAGAATGGGCAGAGAAAATGTTGGGCCCGAAATTTCCAAATTTGAGTGCCTTAGCGCGGCATCTTGTTGATAATTTTTGTGTTGATACTCGGTCTTTAGCTGCTGTGTGCATTCTTTCAGCTTCAGATCAGCGTGATACTTCATTTAATAAAGGTGAGCAATTGAATTAAGTTTATAAAATTTCTTTTTTTTCTATTTTTTGTTTCAATTAAAATATTAATTCGTAATTCTCAATCGTTAGAGGTGATTTCGGATCTACCAACACCACCCGTAAGTGGTAAATCCGTTAAGCTTCGAGAAGCTCAGTTACAATTGCAGCGCAAACTTCAACAACGCGAGTATATAAAAGATCAGAAGCATCGTTGTCCTGATTCTATTGTACAGGTATATAGTGTAATGTAATATTCTAATTTAGTTGATAAAATATGGATATGTGCAAAGTTATCTTTTAATGATCTTTTTTTTTATTTTTTATGCTTTTGAGACGTTAATGAAGAGTGGAATAGTGTGTCAGTTCTCAATTTTTTACTTCGAAGATATTTAACTTCAAACATTATTTTCTTATAAATTTATTAATCTCTGACTTTTTTAAATTCTTTGTATTTATTTCCTGTTGTTCTTTTTTTTTAAGAATAAAGGGATGTTTAAAAAAAACATCAATGTTATAATAATCGATAATTATCAGTAAAACTGACTTTTAATTAATTTATTTATTGAAGAAAAACATCTATGTTGATTATAAAAAACATATCATATCATATAAATATAAATATTAATACAATGAAACAAATGCGTTTTAATTTGAAATATAATAGATAAAGTGCGTTTCATTTAACGTTCATAATGCTCGCGAGTATCATTTCATCCTAACATCAAATATTAAAGGATAAGATATACATGCGAGTATTTTGAATGATGGATCGCACCCATAGAAAATTATGAGAGTAGAAAGGAGGAAAGAAAAGAAGAGGAAAGAGAGAGATTAATAAGAAATTTTAATAATTTTTGTTATGTTGTACTAATATTTTTTAAATAGAGAATATCAAAAGTTAATAAAATATTTTTAATTCAATTAATTGATAACTTGATTATATTTTGAATCCAGGATATAATTTTATTTTTACAGAGCAAAGAAAAATCCATTGATAGTAAGGGAAATATCAATAAAGGATGCAAAAAGATTAAATCCAATCAGTCACCTCAAGGTACAAATGCAGCAGCAACAACAATAGTTGCACAAAACTCATTAACAAAATTGAACTTATCTGCTGTAGTTTATAACCGGCAGAAAAAGGTATCGAAAACTTACAATCAACAGCAACAGCAGCAACAACCTTGTAATGTCTCTCAAGAGTCTAACTGTGATAATCTAGTGGTACAATCGCGCAATGACAGACAGAATAATAGCAACCCTAGAATAATGTTGAATGCGCAGCGCGATGTCAAAGGTAAAAATGCCAGGAAACGTGCCAATAATCCAATTGTAGCACAACAGGAGCCCAGCCCTGAGAAACAGACGAAGCTCGCAGAGGAGAGTCCAGAGCATTCCAACGCTTTGTTACCCAAGTTAGCTTCTATCCAACGTGGCGGCAAGATATCAGTAATACTAGCTAGCTCAAAATCTATCAAATATAAAGCAGTTGAGACTGCGGATAGTCAACTTGTTAAAAACTGTGATATTGACTCGTCGAAGAGTTGTTCCACTACTGGTAACATAGTGGAAACATCTTCGGGACTCCTTACGAGGGACCAGATTCGCCTCTTGCAAGATACACCGGTCTTCAAAGATGGAAAGGTTCGTGATATCGACACGGACGCTTTGGATGATTATCTAAACGGTGGAAACAATTCGCAGGAGCAAGAGGAGGAGTTGCTACAGTATTTTCAACAAAGTAGTTCATCTAGTTCTGATGTGGAAACTAGCGTCGTTGGTTCCGATACCGAGCAGATCTCTCGATCAGACAAAGTGTCGCAGCTGCGATTGATATTGCAACAGAATTTGAAAGCACCCGTTATTGCCACCGATCTGATGCCCGTAACCATCGTTCGACAAAGCGTTGCTGTGGAAAAACGGGAGCCTGCACAGAAACATAATCTCATACTCCCAACACTTCTAAATCATCCTAATCCGAGTAGCACTCGACGTCGTGTTAGTTTCGAAACTAATGTCGTCGAGCATGTCCAAGAGACGACAACGCCCAGTGTAGCCAATACTGTGCCACAGAGTCCAAATACGCGACGCAGAATATTTAACTTCACGCCGATCTCACCCGGACCGCATTCTCCCATTAATGGCCGCGCGTCTAAGTCAAATTCGGCAAACGCAAGCCCGTTCGTATCTCCGCGTAACACCCCGGTGCCGAGATCACGTAGTAACTTGCAAGCCGGCAGTTCCAGATCGCGTGGCCAAAAGACGCTCTCTCGTTCCATCTCGTGCAGTGTACCGTACACCATTAAAACTACGGACACCTTTATCGTACCAACATCGAGCGGAGCGGAACACTCGCGGCAAGTGCTGACAGTGGCAACGAACAAGTCATCGGAGGTACAGACCGGAATTGAATACAACAACTAAATTCAAGTCCAACTAGAGTTCTTTTTGACAATGATAATAAAGAATTTAAGTATATAGACAAGTCAATACAATTGATTGATACACAATTGATAAATGCAGATATTCATACGATATTCAAGACATATAGTATTCAACATATAATATTCATAGTCCTAGTTTATACCGAGCACTTGATACGTGTATTAACTAGTAATTTTCTATTAAATTATTTTAATTTTAGCAATATATTTAAAGAATGGTGTGCTAAGCTGGTATAATATGCATCTAGATGATTAATTAAATAGTCATATCGTATATACGTTTAACGCATCGTCGAAATTAAAATAATTTAATTTTAATAGGAATTGACCTACTAGTTAGTACGCGTATTAAGTGTTCGATATAAACAAAGTCAAAATTTATACCAGTAGTAAATATTTGACTAAAAAAATCTGAGATTGAAATTAATTAATTAATCATCTTTTGTTGTAAATATATATTATACTTTCAATACATATTTTAATATTAGGTGTGGGAAAAAGTTCGTGGCGTTTTTCCCGTTAGATGGCATTAAAAAAATGCCACAAACTTTTTCCCATGTCTAATAATACATACTTTCACTATATCACGCGGATATTTGGACTTTGCTTTGGGATTGTATCAGTCGGTGTATATGCTCGCTTAATATTTTCCTAAAAGCTAATATATTTTTATGTTTAATTTTATTAATACCAAGTACTGCTCCCGCTCCATTATTCGTACATACGGATCTGGATTGGTTTCATAGGTATCCACTAATTCGGGTACCTGTAGAATGGTGTATGATGAGTATCCAAAGAATCATATAAGAACGATACGGGTACCCGTTTTGATACGAGTATCCACTACATGCTATAAATATTTGCATGTAATTTTGTCAATTTTAAAGTGTTTTTTTTTTAATAATTTTACAATTGTTTGTAGTGATTCTCATTCCATTTGTAATTAAAATATTCCAGAGCTAAACTGTTTCGTTTTCGCATTATGGATATTAAATACATTTCCAAATTTAATTTGTTTTGCAGGGACTATATGACTGATTCATCCTTAATTTAAACTATTTAACTATTGTACAAACAAAATGAAAATTAGTATAAATTCTAAAATGCCTTTAAAATTGACAAAATTGTACGCAGATATCTGTAGCATATAACGAATATGCCTGTATCGAAACAGGTATCACCCATGCGAGTACCTGTAAATGGTTCTGCGGGTACCGAATTAATGAGTACCAGAGCCATATGTACGGATAACGGGCGGGTACTGAAATTTTATGTTACCTAGTTCCTTTTCTTAGCTCTAGTTTTAAATTGTATGTATAAAGTAATCTATAAATAAAGACATTCAGTCTTTTTGATAAAATATTTATAAAATATTTTCCCCGATACAGGTCGTTCTGAAGGGACCACCATGCACTGCATTTCTGGACTTGACGCCTCAGAAACAATTACTAATTAATTATCCAAGTCAAGAAAATTTACAAGAGGTCAAGAATGTATATCAGAAGGGTCAACCACCTCCACCCGATCAAGAAATTACGGAACTTCTTCACGCTAGCAGACACTTGAGCAATGAGCAATTATTCTATAGATCACAATCAGTGCCGTTACATAGGATGGTAAATCCCGTGTCTTTAATGTCTCCGATTTCTACTCAACAATGCCTATCATCAGTGCAAAATCAAAGCTTCAATCCATCAACAAGCAGTTCCATTGCGCCTACCCCAGTACCGAGCGAATATAATGATTTTGGTTCTTCTATCGGACAAGAGGGCACATATTTGTTGGATGACACAAACTTTATGTCAGACGAGCAGCAGTTTTTGATAACGGACAAAGGGATCGCATCTGAGAATATTAATAATATTTTTACGATCTTGGATGAGGAAGGTCAACCAAATTTGCAAATACTATCTGAACAGACTGCAGAAGAAACATTGAACAACACAATTGTTCTTGACGCTTTGCCGAATGCCAATTTAAATTTGTCGGAAGAAGATATGTTGGATACGTCGAGCATTCTCACTGATGCCGGTGGCACGTTACAGAAAATAATGCAATCACGATCATATCCGAACACGCCATTGCCAGCGCCAGTATCTGCATACACATCTTCGTATACAGAGGACAGTAATGGTTCCAGATCGTACCCATCGACACCTTTGCACACAATGCAATCCCAAGAAGTGTACCAGGATCCAGGCGAGCCGATATTATCCAGTCCTATTCTTAATTCTCTTAGTTTACAGGGTGACGTGACAAACGTCGCTGTCGCCTCCGTAACTGGCGTCACAGCTGGCACTGATGTTGTTGCCGTTGCAGCCGCTTCTTCCAATAGTCTCTGCAGGAACGTCGTTGATCTTCTGGGGGCTAGTTTTCTCGAAGAAGCCGACACGGAGACGGATGATCTGGATCCTCTTGGCAATTTTGGCCTGCAAGATATGGATTCGTTAACGCCGCTGTTCAACGAAGTCACGGAGCCTAATCGCTGAGACCATTATCTGTTCGGTCTATCATAATTTCGCATTTGTACAGGGAGAGGTGCGATAAAGTATAGACTGGGTCCCATGGTTCTCAATCGTATTATTTCATAGATCATTTTAGAGTAAACGAAAGACGGTTAAAAGCAAGATATATAAGTGAATTTTAATAAGAATTAGATATTATTCAATTTTAAGATGTAGGATATTTCAGAATTTTGCGTATATCTGTTATAATGTAATTTGATCATACAATTTAAAATATTTTAATTATTTTTTACTACAAATTGTGTATATAGATTTTTCATATAGAAGGCATTATTTCAGCTTATAGTAAATTATATTTTGACATGCAATTTACTATCCAGGCTGTATTGATGACTGTTTAATCTTCATCGCAATAAAAAGTAGTATTGAAATAATGGCATCTGAAACTTTGGAAAATTTGCGAGATTTTTAAAAAGTATGTTTTTAAATTATTAAAGATTATATTCGTTAAGTATATGATATATATGTAATTAAAAAGGAATATTTGTTTTTTTTTCTATGAATATTTGTTTTATTCCTCGGCAAAGCTTGTGACCCCCTTTACAACGTGAAAATTACGTAAATACGAATATTAAATGCAAATTGTACTTTATGCTGGATATTCTGAACACTTTATACAAGAATACAATTTGAAAGAACTTGTATGTTGGGTCTTTTTCTATTTCAATCATCTCTGTGAAATTAAATTTATACATTTTTTAATTTTATGACATTAGCTTTTATGAATGAACATCACAATGTACTTTTTGTACATTAATTAAAATTTATTATCATTATACTATTTTAATTTTACTGACAAACGATTCAATTACGTCTAATTAATTCCTATAAATTGTTATTCTGTAGAACACAGCTATTTGATGATATAACAATTATGAAAAAATTATAAAAAAGTTTTCGAAGAATTTCCATTCTATTTTTTTGAAGGAAATATAGAACGAGCAGTTATTTTACGCAATACTTGATTAATTCATATATTGCTAATAATTTTTTAAAATTCTGTATAAATCTGTAAAAAAGTCATTCAATGGATTAAATAGGGAATATTTAATGTAATTTCTAGCGAAGGATCCTGTTTGCATTTTTGATTGCATACATCGATTGCATCACTTATGTTAAATGCATCCAGAAGCACGACCGCTCACTGAACACTCAGTGAGCTCTTGTACCTGTTTGGTCTATATTTTTAGATCTAATGGAATATGCCAATCAGATGCAAGAAACTCATTGAGCATAATGAGTGAGCGGTCGTACTTTTGGATGCATCCATTGGCTGTCATTGGGTGCCTAATAATTTTTTATTGCTTTATTTAATAAGAATATTTTATTTTTAAATTAACCAATTTTTATTGATATGTGCGCAATATGTAATGTGTGTAATCAGAGTCGTCTCATGACTTTCATGTTAGGGTTGCCGCACAAAATTCCGCAACAGTGACGTGGCTCCGGCACACTAGCGCGATGTTAGTCGCGCGCTATATTCAATGACAGTATACCTTTAGAATGAGATTATTAATAAAGCTGTACATTCATTGGATATCGCGTATCGCGCGACGAACATCGCACTGGTGTGCCGGAGGCATAAGGGTGCCATTCCATAGAGCGGAAATTAATAATGGAACGGAATTCGCGGAATCAACACGACGAAGTCATTCCGCTATTTTCACTATAATTTCACCGTTAGAATTTGCGGAATAAACGGAATCTCAATATTATATGCTGTCGATATATTACAACTATTGTCTATATAATGCGATTGATTATATGTATTGTTTTTTTGTCTTCTTCATTAATATGGATACAGTAACAAAATGTCGATTTCGATGATTACAGTAAATATGAATGTAGATATTAATCAGCAGCCTACGATTCCGTTAATTTTCTTTCTCTTATGTCATATTGAGCGGTAAACGCGGAAGCGGAATCAAGTTTCAGCCAATCATGGCTTCTGCACAGATCGCGGTAACGTTTACCACGACGGAAATTGTTGTACTAGCCTATAATTCTATGTTCTCAAGTTGGTAATTACTTTGCAAAACTTTTAGAAATGATGAAATACTACTTTCACTGCGCGACAAAAGTTGAATTGAATTCATGAGTTTTACAACTCATTATTGCTTATTATTAGCACGATGAGATACTAAAGAGTTTTTCAATAAGGACGCTCAATTTTTAAATGTAAATAAAACAAGTTGTGTGTGAGATATCCACTCAATTTTTTTTTTATTTGAAAGAATATTTTATGGCATTAAGTATGGAATATAACGTCGTTCAAATGTCCGCCGCAGCTTCGCTTGATGACACGTATTCGGGCGGTCCAATTTTCGATGATTTTCTTGCATAAATCTGGCTGAATTTGTTGGATTTGTTATGTTGATTTTGAGAGCATCAATTGTTTGTTTATTCGTATAGACCTGCGATTTAAGATAGCCCCAAAGGAAGAAGTCTAAAGACGTTAAATCGCGTGATTTCGCGAATTGGTGGCCAATTCACGTCGCCGCCGCGCGAGATAACCATGCCCTCAAATCGCTCGTGCAGAATGTCCATTGTAGCATGCGGTATGTGGCACGTAGCGCCATCCTGTTGGAACCACATGTTATCGGTATCCATATCATCCATTTTAGGCCACAAGAAGTTGCTTATCATCGATCTGTAGCGCTTGCCATTGACGGTTATGGCAACGCCCGCTTCGGGCGTTTTTGGAAGAAGTACGATGATTCCGCCAGATCAAAATCCGCACTAAAGTGACTTTCTCGGGATGCATTTGGAGCTGGTGTATCTCGCATGGATTGGTATCGTCCCAAATTCGATAATTTTGCTTGTTCACATATCCATTCATCCAAAAATGGGCCTCATCGCTAAAGATGATTTATTTGGTGAAATTTGGATTAACTTCCAACTGCTCCAAAACCCAATCAGCGAACACACGGCGTTGTCTATGGTCGTTTACCTTAAGTTCCTGGGTCAGTTGAATTTTATAGGGGTGCACTCAAATCCCGACGCAAAATTCACCAAGTTGAAGTCGCAGAAAGGCCAAGTGAACGACGAGAAATTGACCGGGTTTTTCCGTATACTCTTACGCACAGCAGCGATGTTTTCAGCAGACCTTGCGTTTCGGCGACATACTGGTATTGACTGATTATTTATCAAACTGGTTGACTCGAATTTGACCACCAAACGTCGAATACTCGGCAGGACGGTTGTAGCGAGGATAAAAATCACGTAATGCGCGGAACGTTTCTCGAACCGAGCACTGATTTTGATAATAAAATTTTATGATTTGCACAGATTGCTCAACACTATGACCTTCCATGGTGATTTGCCATACACTACTAAACAATTCATGACAAATTTGACAGATGTCACTTTAACAACATGGCTACTATGATCTAACAAAGAGTTTCGAGCGTCCCTATTAAAAGACCCTATATTAAAGACCTTCCTTACGGAAGGTCCTCGTGAATATTGAAGTAATTAAGAGTTAAAAACTGATATTGTACCATTTTTTATGATTTATTAGCTTAGTAGACGTATTTATGCATTTAGAATAATATTTTTCTTTAAAATTATGATTTCAGTGTAATTGTCAAAGTTTTTTTTTATCAATAGAGATGATAACTGCAGAGAAAAATTTGTAATTTTTCTGCTATAATTATAGGATATTATAGTTCTTTACAAGTATATATTTATTTATGGAACATTTATGTAATAAAAATCATGAATTTAATAATGTATGAGTCAAATATTTGTTATAGCGATTTCGGCTAGCAACATCAACGTGCATTGGTGCATATCAAGACATACACTGTTAATTCCCGCCGCGGCAATGTATGTTTCGTTAGGCGAGATTCACGAAATGCGAACTTCATTACCAATCTATAATACTGATTGCGTGGTATCATAGTCTCAAACACTCAGTATTTGAAGGCTAGTTTTAGTAAAATGATATGTCTGACTGACCCTTTTCAGCCTAGCGATCTTTATTTGGAAGAGTACTACTACTGATTCCTACAAGAAATCGAAAATCCATTGGTCAGAAGAAAAAGAAGAAGGATTTCGCTATCCTTATATACTCCGATATAAACTTGAAGAATGTCTGAAAAATCAAAATAACACCTCATTCATAGGTTCCTTCCTTATTTTAAGAGTGGAGGAAATCTCCATGGAGGACTCCTTGATTCTTTAAGCCTCCTTGTTTCATTGATCTCAAGTCTGCCTTCCTGAAGAAAGAAATATTTTAGGAATTTTAGTAACTACTGAAGGCAGCATATCACAATATATAATATATGCAAATCTAATATCGTGAATTACGAATAATAAAGATTATAAAGGTATTGTTGATTGAATAAAATCGTGATTAATTTTTGCATTTTTGCATTTTGCAACAATGGACAAAAATAAAACTAATAGCGATTAAATGCATTAAATGCGCACTGATGCACATTAAAACTGTTATACACAAAATACATACACAAAATAACGTAAATATATGTTTATAAATAAAAATCGATTAAATCGTGAAATACTCAATACATTTTATTGCACTATTAGATAAAATAGGTGTTTCATAATTCGAGATATTTACATTTTATTTTTATACTAAAATTAAATCATTGTACAACTTTAATATGCATCAGTGCTTCCAGTCGAGTTCGCCATAATGCTTATTATACAAAGGAGAAAATGCTTTTGGCACAGTTTATTTCCGAAAAAAAATCTATCGAAAATAATTATCGATGCGACAGATCTAAATTAAAAGCTATCGAAAATAAAAAGTGTCGGTGTGACAAAATAAATTTAGAAGTTTGCTTAGTTATGGAAACTGTACCTTCTCCTCAAGGAAATTCATAATCTCCTTTGAAAAAAGGAAGCTAAGGCTTCTTATTTAATCAAGCAAAGTTTATGAAATATGAAATGAGAAACAAGGAATCTTCATTCCTCAAGAAAGGATGACTATGAATAAGGGTATAAGTGTTGGTATTAAATAGGATGTCCATCTCCAGATAAATCAAAGAATGATGTATTTAGATTTGTTAATATGGTAATGTGATAATTGTTTCGGCGAGTACTAGGAAAAAAAAAATAGAATGGCGATAATTAAAATTGATCGAACTATAGGGCCATTTTCACCAAGCCTCGATTAATAGGCCTAGTAAAAAGGAGAAAAAATGCAAAGAGAAGTTATAAATAATAAGATAAACAGAAATAAATAGATTTGTAATACTAACTTATGTAATAAGGTTTCTCTCTGCTGTAGCTGTTTATTAATAACCTATTTTTGTGTTCAATATAGTATGTAAAATTACAGTTAATTATAATTAGTGAAATATGTTTAACTCTTCAGTTCACATTTTTTTCTCGGACATCAGCTTCAGTTGGAATCCTGTAAGTTACTAGATCTGTTAAGTTAATTAGAGTTTGGTGAAAGTGGTAATAGTGAGATTTTATCTATAGATAATTTTTTTGTATATTTAAAAGTAGAGATGAAATTAATTACTCCTATAATAGAAAATATTCCAAAAAAATTATAGTAAGTCAATTGAGAGATTCCTGTGAAAAATATTAGATATAAATGGGGGATAAAGGGTTCCTTCCGCCCCAGTACCTGAATATATAAAATTTCTTAAAATAAAGAGTTAAAAAAGGGGGTAATAATCAAAATCTTATATGATTTAAACGTAAGTATGTTATGTTAGATGATCCTAGTATTAAAGGAAGTTTCTAAAAAAAATTTAAGAAGTTTCTAAAATCTCCATTCGCCATTCTTGGCTGTTTGCATCATTCACGATTTTTGAGAAATTTATCCGATTTAAGATGATCGATTTTCACTTCCTTTTTTGGGGATACAATTGATCACGTTTATCCCGATCACGGGAACCAGAATCAATCAATAACGAAGAAGAAGAATAATGTATACTATGATAATTTATTATATATAAATTTTATTACAATGGTTTCGTTTTTGAGTAGTACGAATAAATATAAATACGTAATAAAAATATAAATATTAAATTAATAGATATAGTTTAACATTTAATATACATTTGATATTACAGATTTATGTTCCTAACCTAAAACTCGCTGTAAAGCTAATTCTACAATGAGTCGGTAATCGGAAATCGTAAATTGACGCTACAAGTTGGATATTAATTTTCAAATGAAGAGCTATGCCCGGCTACGGTTCACTTGACGCTACGAATTAGTGTTTCATCAAGACAAGAGTTCTTGTCTTAAAGAGCATTTCTTATATTATCTTGATCTTTAAAAGAAATTTTGTTTTTTTTGTCTTGACAATTTCTTGACATTGTATTTCTTGTCTTGAATTTCTTGAAATTTCTTGATTTTTTAAGCAGGACCTTTGATTACGTCGCATCGTAAAAGAAAATAAGAAAACATAAGTACAAATTAAATGTCGAGTAGTTTATTATGTTTAAATTTATGATTTAAAAGTGTGCCTATAATATCTATTATGCACAAATCTATTAATAAAGATTTAAAATATTTCCCAAATTATCATTTTTAATATCATTACTGCCAAATGTAATTCATTATTTCAGATTATTAGATATAATAATTATTATAATAATTATTATTA
>NW_017259554.1:349863-350847 GCF_001594045.1 Atta colombica
TAATTAGATCTTGATCTCTAGATCAGGGACTTTACTTTTTCAATATGATTTATACTCTGCTCATATGCTATTTCGCTATTTAGCGAAAATGTAATATACATTTTTATATTATATAACTTGTTATAAATACCAATAAATACAATTGAAAATGTTGAAACCTAACTTATTCAAAACTTTTCAAATCAGAAATAAAATAATAAAATATTAAAATAATAAAGTATTAAAATAATAAAGTATTAAAAATAAAAACTGTTACGAAAATTCAAGAAATTCTTCATTTCTTGATTTATTAAGAAATCTTGATAACAATTTTTTGTCTTATCTTGAAATCAATTTTCAATTTCTTATTTTCGTCTTGTTTTGATTCAACACAAAACCAAGACAAGATTTCTTAAATTTTTTGATCTTGATGAAACACCATTACGAAGCATTTTTTGATTGCTCAGGTAAAATTCTTTCTTCCGATTGGTCAAAAGTTTCGAAGCATTTGTAGCATCAAGTGGATCGCACTCGAAATCAAACACTAGCGACAAAATTAATATCACGTGATCACACACTTTTCAGCGTCTTATGAAAGCATCGACAATTACACCAACTAGCCTCAACAAATTTGCGGGGTCATTTTGTGTACACTTGTGCAATGTATCGAATCCACAACCCTATTCTTGAACTAATTGTGTATACGCAAGTAACAAGTTGCGAATGCTCGCAACATAAAATCTCTAGAGCAGTATTCTTGACACTCGTAAGTACTGTCATATACACATTTTATCATTCGTAATGCAACGAATGGATTATCCCATATTTTTCTCTCGAAATGTATATGTTAATTATTATTCAACATGGCCCAGTTTCAGTTTTTGGATTGACTAATATTTTGGAAGAAGAAGAAGAAGAGAGACACTGTGTCAGAGAGACGAAGTGAGTAATGTTAATGTATATGCACATCTTAATAATTAATAAATATATATATATATATATATA
>NW_017259554.1:350947-363922 GCF_001594045.1 Atta colombica
TGTAATGATTATTTGTTTCATGCCGTTTTACATATATTCACGCCGTAAATAGAAGAGAAAGCGGAGAATAAAAGATTTAATTTATATAAAAAATGAATCTTGATGATACAGTACTAAATGTACTATAAATTTATGCAATTATAAATGCATTACAAAATGCAGAAATAGCAGAAGAATGAAGAATTTTTCATATCAGGGATGATTTAAATTATCTAATGAACAATTTATTATATTGTTTCGTTTAAGTAAAGCCGCAGTGATATCTTATTGATCTTATTGAACATTTAACTCCTCAAACAAGAATATCCTCAATTGATCCTACAACTAAGGTAATTATTCCAAAATACGTATATGCTAAACATAAACAATAAATAATTATTTTTCTGTAAGTTAAACATAAATCATAAACAACTATTTTTCTATAGGTTATTACAGTATTGCGATTTTTTGCGAGTGGTTCTTATCAGATGGATATCGGAAAAAATATTTATATGGCTGTCAGTTAACCAACAGTTTCCCGTTGTATTCATGAAATAATAGATGTAATAATAAGAAAATCAATGAACCATTGGATTAAATTTCCTTCTACTCTTGCAAAACTGAATGAATTGCGAACAGAGGGAGAATAATTTTCTGTAATATATAAAATATATAAGAATAAATATAAAATGTGTATATAGATATGTATATATTATTATATTAGGTGTGAAAAAGTTCGTGGTGTTTTTTTAATCCCATCTAATGGGAAAAACGCCACTTTTTCCCCACATCTAATAATTATATGTATATATTATTATTGTAAACTTTTATATAAGATTTTCGAGCCAATCAATAATGCAAATTTAATAAAAAAAAATTATAAAAAAATATACATAATTAAAAAAAAAATAGAAAATAAAATAGAAATATAATTAAAAAAGAAAATTATATATATTTTTAAGGTTATGGAAACATACATTTTTTTAGTTGTACTGGCTAAACATAAGAAAACTAATTAAATGTGATTCAATTAATTACTTTTCAACATAATAATTTTTGCCGGCATGAATTACCATTTCGCTGTCGACTGTATGCTTTTGGATCTAATGTTTGTAGAATATATTTTATAACGTTGTACAACATATTTCCGCATATTAAAAAACGTATGTTTCCCATTGCGAGTGCTACAAAACAGTACTCAAGAATATAACATCTTTTTCGTCAATCGCAACGTGCGTATACGCAAAGTTGCATACAGATTCAAGAATAGGACCCCAGAAGATCAATTGTGGATTTTGAAAGTAAGTGATGAAAATTACAAAAGTGAGCAAAGATTACCAGGTATTGACCAATTAAATTATGAATCTAGTGAATCTAATCTAGTGAATTTGCTCACTTTTGTAATTTTACTTCATTTGAAGATACACAATCGACTCCCAGAAAAACATGTGAACTGGTGAGGAACTGCACCATTCAATCAGCCGAACACACCAGTTGTACCGATACTCAAAATGTTCCAGCCGAAATCATTATGAGCGCAAAAATGAAATGGAAATTATCAAATACATGTTTTATTAACAGTACAATAAAATATATTGGGGATTGTATGATAATTAATTAATCTGTTTTTAATATATTTTTACGGCAATTGTGTATAACAGCTTTATGTACACTAGTGCATTCCAACCAAAATCGCTATTATTAATAATTATCTCCGGGCCTTTGAGGCCGTTTTTATATCACTGAAAATTTGTCCAAGGTTGATGATCTTTAATAGTATCTCGTCGATTATTATTCATTATTAAAATAAGTTAAACCTCGGTTAAAAGTTAACGATGAATTGTGAAACTGGGCTTAACCCATGCAACCGTCGTCATTTTAATCGAGATTGATGAAAAAGAAACCTAAACCCGATCAAAGGCTGTGCATGTAAACGCGTGGTCAATGATTCGAAAGGTTATAATAGCAGTCTAGTAATAAATCAGCCTAGTAATAAACAGCAATAAATAATATTTATTTATCGTAATAAAGAATAAAAATAAGAAAATAAATACAATTGATTTTTTACTTGTTCTTTTTTTCTTCTTTCTCTAATTTAGAAATGAATAAATTATACCCGGCGGATAAATCGGGCGGATAAGTCAGACTGTTACTATGACCTTTCGAATAATTGGCCTAATTTCTATCGAGGATTTAAACCAAATCAGAATGTAAGAAACTATCTACAGTCGAGCATTCTCTTGTCGCTTGACTGTAACAGTGGAATATTTGATTGTAATTGGCTGATTCTAACTTGATGGCTGGTTTAAATCTTCGATGGAAACTAGGCCATTGACGGACAGTACATACATCGGACATACATCAACAATTTTACAAGTATCTTTGGAAAATAGATAGACTTTCTTCTATTCAGTTCTGATAAGATAGTGAATGATTACGGTATGTTGAGATCAAAGGTACAGACACGAAGTATCCTTACTGGTTATATTATATGCTTCCAAGCATGTATGTAATGAGGCGTATTTTCGTTATGCAGAAGCAACCGTAACTAAGATCTTTGTCTTCTGATTCCTATATATGTTTAAGATTTAAATTAAGAGAATTGACGTCATTTTGATGATAGTTGCTTTATTCGAGTAAATATTTACTTCTAGATGGCGCAGTGAACATTGATCATTGGAAGTACGGGGTGTCTCATAAAATCAATTTCACACAGAGTACAGACTACAGATCATTATTAACCATAATATTATTATTCATATTTTTTTGACTGCATAAATTTTACTTATTGAAGTAAATATAAGATTATGACATAAAAACATAAGCGAATCAGTCAATTACAGTAGAGAGCCTGAAACCTAAGGTAATAACATAAGCAGTACCAAATATGGATTTATTTACTGCTTAAGTTTTTGTGTACTATAGCTTTAATGATAGATATATTAAGCAATTATATAAATAAGAGCTTTTGTTTTGCTCTTTTAATATTTTCTATAATACTAGACTTTGGGACGCCTTGTATATAAAAACTAATGAGTCGGGATTTCCTGTGATTGGCTGTGATTCGTATTTCAAGGATAGAGGTCAGTGTGTTTTCAAGGTTCAGGAAATAAAAAGAGTCCGTAAGCTATATATATTTTCGTCTTCGAACGATGCTGGCGATTTGATAATCCAATAAAGTTACATCGTGCATCGCGGTGATATCTGAGTTCTATTTTAATATACGTGTCATTTTTTTAATACAATAATACTTGTTTATTACGACAGTAAAGGGTAGTTACATTTTCCATCAACTTCAGAATTGATATTTTCAACAAAATGCTACGTAAGTATTCTTAAAGAAAATCAATCTCTTTTAAAAAATTAATATTAATCTTTGTAGCTTGATTACGTATGTGTCATTCAAATCTCTTTTAGGCAAATATTTCCAATTTTTGTATGAAAAGAAGTAATAATTAGCTATTGTTTTTCACGTTGTATGCGAACAAAAAAAATTCTTCAGATTTTTTTGAAAAATTTCATTATAGTTTTCAAAACATTTGTATATACTAAAAAATTTTTTTAACATTACGTATTTTATTATTACAAGTTTTATTGTAGTTTCTCTATTGTTCGTATAAAGTGAAAGCTTGAAAAACAAAATTTGTAGTTAAAAAATATAACATTGATACATTGGATTCTCTTGTTTTCTTCCATTTTTATCTTTTGTTTTAATCTGCATTTTTTTAAATAAAAAAATTCAAAGAAATAAATTCTTTATTTTAATGAAAACAGTAAAAATACAACAAAAAATCTAATTAATATGACAAAATATATTTTTATAAAAAAAATTTATAATAAATTTAGTAGACAAAATAAAATGGTAAATCTGTAAAATGTTTTTAAACTCAATTTTTTTATTAAAACTTATAAGTTGTCCTATATTATGTATTTTTTAATTAATTTAAATTCATACTTCTATTAAATCGTCTGCATTTTAAATGTTTTATATAGTTAAAAATATCTTTAATGATAAGCACCTCTTTATATGTTTTTGAAAATTAATAAAATTAATAAAAGGGAAAGTTTCTTTTTCTTCTTTATAAAATAATAATTATAGAATAATACGTAATTAATAATCTTAAATATCTTCATTGCTATTATATATTTTATTGGCAAATTATGAAAAATAAGAACTTAGTTTAACTTCTAAGAAAACATTATTTGTCTTTAAACTTGTATTTCTCGTTAGCTATATTATATCTGCTCTGTGTGCACATAAAATAAATACATAAAAAGATCAGTAAAATGGATTTTTTAACATAAAACAAATATCTAAATATAAAATTAATGAAATTATCTGTTTCATCAAAACCAATATTTTTATAAAAAACACATATCAGTATGAAAAATTATTTTATAATTTCCTCTTTCTATCATAAAAATATGATCATATTTTGTCATTACTTATTATGGTATAGTATTTTATATAATTTAACATATTTTTTAAAGAAAAAAATGAAAGAGAAAAAGAATAAACAAAACAAATTGTTTAAATTGAAGTACAAGAAAAACTATATTTTAAAATATTAATATCTTGTATTATTTATAGGAATTGCATCAATATTTCTACTTTTTGCCATCTCAGAAATCATTGCTCAAGATTGCGAGAATAAAGATACACAATGTTCCACACTATCGGAATTTAATCAAGACACCAATTGGCAGTCAGCTACTTCAGTTTATGATTTCTATGCAAACGACATTTTGGGCAAAAATGTCTCATTGGAGAAATATCATGGTCATGTTCTTATTATTGTTAATGTAGCCAGTAACTGTGGCTTAACAGATACCAATTATAAACAACTCCAGCAACTATATAATAAATATAGCGATAATGGTTTGCGAATTCTTGCGTTTCCTTCTAATCAATTTGCTGGTCAAGAGCCGGGCACTTCTGAGGAAATATTAAATTTTGTGAAACAGTACAATGTTACTTTTGACATGTTTGAGAAAATTGATGTAAACGGAGAGAATGCTCATCCGTTGTGGAAGTGGCTGAAGACACAGAAAAGCGGACTCATTACTAACGCAATTAAATGGAATTTTACTAAATTTATTGTAAACAAAGAAGGTAAACCAGTAGAAAGATTCTCTCCGTCTACTGAACCATTAAGTATGGAAAAAAGTTTGAAAACGTACTTTTAAGTTTGTACAACGCTTGTTTCCTTCCTTCCTATATTTTATACATATTTTTAATAATTTTTTTATTTAGTACACAAATATAAAATTACATATGCATGTAATTATATAATATTAACAAAACACGGATCTTTTTTTTTAAATATACTTTGTCACATGGTGTATGGAAAAATATATTGTATTTAAAGAAAATATTAATAACAAAAACAAAAAAATATTATTTTATAAATATATACCTTAAGATTACTTGTTCACTAAAAATTTATGGATATATAAGATTCATAGAAATGTTAGAAAGAAATACTAAATTATTTTCTGCATGAGAATTAAAAAACTTTGATGTAATGAATTACTCAAACTTTGTATTCTTTACAAACTGTAAAATGTATTTAAAAATATTTAATTAAAATTTATCGCTTATAAAGTTATACATACTTTAATTATCAGTAAGAATGACATCGATTTATATTCTCTAAATTTTAACAACGTATATCTATGTGTATCAATGTAATTTATATCAATTTTATATTTTTATCTTTTTTCAACGTTTTACTACAATAAATGGCTGAATTTATAGACATGAAAAAGTGACATTTTAATGACGAAATTTATGTTGCATGTCATTTCGTTATTATTTGCTTAATTGTGAAAATATGACTTGTCTCGTACTTATCAAAGTTGTAATTATCGATGAAAACTAAAATTATTTTAGAATTTTATATGTAAAAGCATATTTTTTACTCGTTTCAACAACTGTTAGACCGTATGTTTCTATCTGAATATAGGCATAAGTTCACTTTATGTGTCTTTTATGACCATTTACTATTAAGGGAAAAAAGGACAGTTTTTCATCGATTTTTACAAGTGTTTTAAAGCGATCTCATCATATCGTTTCATTTAAATTGTCCTTACTTATAAATGGCATGCAACATATGGTCTGTATTCTGTTCCTGCACTAGACTGCACTAAAGTCTCTTTCTCGCTTTCGATAAATATCAAATATATACTTATTTCACTTTAAGTTCCAAAAGTGTACACTGGTTCAGTCACAAAAAAACCGACCTATAAATTAAGGGACAGGAGTGACGAACCAAGTCCGATTTGATTTTAGAGACCTCACGTGATAGGACTTTGAAGCTCTGGCTTCAGACCAACTTCAGATAATATAATATATTCATTTTCTTATGTGATTGTGTATTCATATACGAACACTAATATATGATTCTTGTCAAGAGCGAACGAGAGCAAGAACCCGATGTTCTCGCTCAGGGGCCCTATTCTTGAAAAATATCGCATACAAAAAACTAAAGAAATCCTATAGTATATGTAACGCATACTACAATATTTCCCTACTTTTTGTATGCGATATTTTTCGAGAATAGAGGCTCTGGAGATCGATTCTGTATCTTGAAACAAGGTGAAAATTACAAAAGTGAGTTTAGAATACTAATAATTTCGTTGGTCAACATCTAATAAATTTGCTCACTTTTGTAATTTTCACTTTGAAGATACAGAATCAACCTCCTGATCGCTGTACAAGCGAAGACTGAAAATGCTTTCTCAATGATCTCGGTCGCTCGGTGTATATTAGTATAAGGGCATTCGAAATAACATATAAGTTTTAATAAATTTTAGTAATCATATATCTTTCTCATTAATGTATAATAGCAAAATTGATTTCAAAACGCAATAGTTTATAAGATATTAATTTACAATTTTCCATTTATATATTACGTTCATAAACACAATATGTAAGAACTCCGTTTAGTTAGTACGATTCTGATTGCGCGTGTAAGATACGAGATCAGTAAACTGGAGATCCCATGTTCGAATCCTACGTTCTTTTTTCTTTTTTTCACATATTTTTTCTAAAATAAAGTTATTAATAAACATATTAGCGAACATATTTTTATATAATTGAATTTATACGTGCACTTTAAAAGTTTTAAACCAATAATCAAAATATAGTCAAATAAAAGTAAAGTATAGTTAAACGTTAGAATGAATATAAATATAAATTACTGAAATCATATTAGAGGTTGGACACAATATAAATAAATTATGATAAATATATTATTAAATCTTCATTGTGTCAGTGAGTAAAAAATTCGAACTAAAATACTTCTTTGTTCAAATGCAAAAACAAATGGAATCACGTTATATAAATGATTGATGTATCTTAGCCAAAATTGAATGTCCTGAAATACATCTACGTATACGTATAAAAAAATAAATTAATTACAAGAAAATTCAATTTAATAACAGATTCTATGAAAAGATTATATTCAAATAGACTGAAAATAGTAAAAATAGTAAAAATGTTTCGTGTCAGAGTAATTCCAAATTTAAAGCTCTTAGTGTCTTAGTAGTAAAATAAGTAGAAGAGAAAGAGAGAGAGAGAGAGAGAGAGAGAGAGAGAGAGAGAGAGAGAGAGAGAGAGAGATAATATAAATTTTAATGAAAATAAATTCATTAGATGGAATGCTCATTTTCTTTTCAATATAATAATTCTATTCCTGATTTTTATACTTTGTATTGCAATAAAGCGTTGTCTTCCTACAAGTGACACAATGCAAAATAGTGTTCATGTTATCCTTGTCGAATAACAAGGATATGATACACCGTATACTACTCAAGATTTGATATGAAACCTTTCAGGTCTTTTGTAGAAAGCAATAAGGAACAAGGCTAACAGGCGCCATCACGAATTGTAAATTTTTGTATATGCACACATTTACGTATATATAAATGTTATTTTATAATTACGCATACATTGTAAATACATATGTAAAAAAAAAATTCTAACAAGTTAATGTTTCTTGTAATAAATTAAGAGTAGCAATATAATTTAATATTAATATTTTTAAGCAATTAAATACGATAGCGTATAATCGAGCTTTAAAGGAAATTATAATTATTATAGAGTATTCGATATAATATATATATAGAGCATTAAATGTTTATTTTAAAAGAATAAATGGATGTTTCAGATCCTTTTACAACAAATCAATTACTTTTTTATCACATAGCCATGATCTCCTCCGAATATATTAAAATATTAATATATTAAAATATATTAAAATATTGATATTTTAAATATTCTTTATTTGTCTTTACAAAAAAATTTAATGATTTTGTATATATACAAATTAATAAAACATCGTAAAAGAATTTGTATAATTAACATGACTATTGCATTATTAATTTTTTCGAATTAAAGTTTCTACCAGATTAAACATCAATTGTTAATTAGTTATTTAATAGGTTACAAATCTACACATTTACGTAATCAGTATTTATAGTAATAATTATTTATTGTGTTTTACACAGTTATATTAGTAAAATTAAAGAAAGACTATACGCTAGCACTTTTTTAGAAATTTATAAATGAAAGCGCAATATATTGGGTTGTCCGGAAGTTCGTGCCGATTAACCTATATAATTTAATAAATGTATTAAAATTTAAATTTTCTGCGTTTCAATTTTCCTTCAATATCGGCACGAACTTTCCGGACAACCCAATAAAAAGCGTTTTCTTCAATGACTAATTTTATAACAAATAACGAATTGAAAACATAAAAATTAATTAACTTAACTCTCTCAGAACAGCACAGAATATTTATAAAATATTTTATAAATACTCTGTACTGGACTAGTCAAATAAACTCTTAAAATAAATATTAACGTTAAAATAATAGAATTATTCTCTCGTTCTCTTGTTTTTTTCCTTAATTTTGATATAAAATTATAAATAAATATATTATATAAAGTAAATCATATAAAATTTTAAAATTAAATAAACTCTTTAGTGCATTAATGCAAAAAATATTTTTAATTAAAATCTGTTTTAATAATTTACTTTAATAATTTACTTTAATAATTTAACAATAACTTCTTCATAAATTATATACCCAAATGTTGAGTAATTAATTCAATGTTTAATTTAGTTTATACTGTGCTTTCATTGTAAAATATTAGCTTTCTATCTCGCTATATGTTTTTATTTATGTGTTGAGATAAAAAGTTACTCTGAATATTGAAATTATTTTTACAAACAAAACAACTTTTAAATAGAAATTGAAATTGACAAATGCATTCAAGAAGACATTATCGCTATTTCTGTTATTCCATCTTCTGTTTATTAAATGTAAAACAAGAATAGCATGCCAAGAAAGAGATAAAATAAAATAGTTGATTTTATCATTTAACTTCATATAATGTAATTATAAATATTTTAATTATGATTCTAATTTTTCTCGCTTTTCAACAAAAAGTCTGATTTGAACTTTTTACTATTCACTGACATAATGAAGATTTAATAAATTAATTTATTTATATTGTATTCAACCTATAACATGGTTTTAGTTTTTTATCTATATTCTTTCTAATGTTTGACTATATTTAGGTTGTTGGTTTAAAACTTTTAAAAGTACACGTATAAATTCAATATAAAAATATGCTCGCCTTAATATGTTTATTAATAACTTTATTTCAGAAAAAATATGTGAAAAAAGGAAAAAAAACGTAGGATATGAGATCTCCAGCACTGATCTCGCACCTTATGCACACGATCACATGAAATTCTTGCAGACTCTCTTTATAAACGCAATATGTAACGCCCATAAAAAATCGTAAATAATTAATATCTCATAAATTATTGCGTTTTGAAATCATTTTTGTTATGTATTAATGGGAAATATATAATTATTAATATTTAAAACTTATATGTTATTTTGAATGCCCTTATTACTGCCTTATACTGATATACATCAAGTGGCCGAGATCGCTGAGAAAGCATTTTCGGTCGCTTCTACTAAGTGAGATCGAAAGAAGGTTTTTTTTTCAACAGGTTGTCTCATTCATTATAGTTCACTCTCGACTACTCTCGGCTCTCGGCACGCCAAAAGCGAGAATTATCAATGCCATCAAGAAAGACAATGAAACCTATTACCTTTCTTTGTTTAACTCAATGTGTAGAATTTCCCTATGATTAGCAATCAGTTGTAGCAGAACGTGCAGTGGTGAGCTAGGTTATGATCATTTTTCTTTTCGAAGAAATATTATTTCTTTATGAAACCTGTTGGGATTTCTTTTTTATATTACTAGAAAAGTTTGTACAGAGCCAGATTTTGAAAACTTTTTAAAATAAAATTATGTACGTCTTAATTGCACTGTAGTATACATCGGGTGAGATATCGGAATAAATTTTTATTATGCCTTTTTTACAAAAAAATAGCTTTGTACGAGTCTTCAGGAGCCTTTCCTGATTATGAAATCGCAATTAAAACGCAATCCAATAGTAGTTTTAGCCGTAATTTCGGTATAAAAAAATTCATCTTTGACGGGTCTCTTCTGTCGACCCTTAACATGTATTTCTCGCTTCTGACGTCACAATTCCAACATGGCCGCCACGACTAATTAAGCTACAATCTACTTGATGCTACAAATGTTTCGAAACATTTTTTGATTGGTCAATTAGTAAAATTCTTTCTTCCGATTGGTCAATCAAACACTTCGAAGCATTTGTAGTCATCAAGTGATTCGCACTCTTAAGTTGATTTTGTTGTATACTTCGACTGCGTTCAACAGAGAAAGCAGCTTTGCTATTGTAAAATTTTTGGTTTATACATTTAGATCCTGTGAGGAACTAAGAGCAAGACAATTATATTAAAGAATTTTACAATAGTGGCAAAAAAACTCTCTGCTGAATGCATTAATTATTAACTTTTTTTCTATGGGTTTCGGAATGCAGCTTGCTCATCAAGCGGATTCTGATTCTTATTCCTGAATCTACAAATAAAAATCATTTGATGAGTAGGCTGCATTCTGAAACAAAAATTGGAAAAAAAGTGTTGTAACCTTTCTGTGACCAGCTGTATATACATACATTAGCCCGTATTCAAAACGCACCTACAATGATGTCAGTATATTAATATACTTTATGCATATTATAGAATTTCAGAGATAGAAAATGTTAGCCTTTTTGGGGCTTATTACGGTCTTTCGTAATTTTCATCTCGTTTTAAGAACCGTAATAAGCCCTCTGAATACGGGCCAATGTATATACAAATAGATTCCGATAGAAGGAACAATAATTTTTTAATAAAAATGTCATTGCATATTTATATAATAATCTTGAAGTTGCTAAGAGAGTGAAGCACCTTCATCACTTGTCATATTGTTATGCCTGAACGCGCGAAATATCAATTCCGATTAATAAACTGTAATTTGCTGTAATCACTATTAATTTAAAAACTATATATTATAGCCTTATTTTTGTAGATTTCCGTGTTAGAATGTTCCAAGGAATTCATTTTTAAAAGACGAGCGTAAGTTATGGGACACTCTGTATAATATGTTATGTACAGGGTATTCCAAAATGAATCGCCAAATATTTCGTGTGCTGATAGAGCAAACGTGAGTCAAACAATCCTTTATTATTTTGCAATTTTCGCAATAATTAATAAGATATTAATTACTAAAAATCGCCGAATATTGATTTTCATTAAGTTTTTACTGAAGTACTATCAACTTCACAGAAAAAGCAAGAGAACTTCACAGTAAGAGAAAAATTGTTTATTTTCTTCTCAGACTTCTAAGAATTTCTTCAGAATTTGTTGTCAATTTCTTAATATTACATTTTCTTATTGACAATTATTTTACAACATGAAAAAATGCGATATAAAATTCTGAAAAAATTCTCAAAACTCTATGCGTTATCGCGTAAAAATAAAGATTTGATAAGAAAAAGATGTTCAGCTTCGCAAACCAAGATATTAATTTTCAAGGTGCCTATCTATGTAGTGGAATAGCGTAACTAAGGTACTGTAATACATAGAGCTTATACTATTAAAGGGGGAATGACCTATCCAATGAGTGAAAGAGTGAGCAAGACTGAAAGACAGAAGATATGATATGTAGAAGATATGATATAAGATGTATATTTCTGTTCTGTTCAGTAACTTTTCTTCTTTCTATGCATGTGCCAAAAGAAGATAGAAGGGACAGAAATACATCTTTTGTTTCTTAGGATCAACGAAATGCTGCAAACGCTTTAAAGCGGTCAGTTTGTAAAATTCTTTCTTCTAATTGGTCTATCAAATGTTCCAAAGCATTTGTAGCGAGACTTTGACCACAGCTTGAGTCTTGCTCACAGTTCGATGTCCGTATTCGTTCTTCAAGTATAAGTTCTATGTTATAATACGAATATTCACATCCGCATTTTAGTCTTTTCTCTCTATTATTCTTTTCCTCAATCCCTTGTTCTCTCCACTTCTCTCTCCACTTAATTAGAGAAGATTGAAGAGAGAAGAGAGAAGATTAAAGAGAGAACAAAGAGTGGAGGAAAGAACTAAAAATGGCGGATGCGAATATCTATATTAGTGCTCTAGCGTAACGCGGAACAAGAGCGAAACCAATCACAAACATTCCGCACCAATTGCAGTTAGTAATGTGGAACGCTTGTGATTGGTTTTGTTCTTGTTCCGCGTTACGTTATTCCGCTGCATAGGTAGATATTTAGGGTACTATTACATGAAGCGCGAAAATGCAGAAACACGGAAAGGTGGAAGATAAAATTAACTAAACTTTATTAGATTTGTGCGTTCCCGCGCGTTCTATTCCGCTTGTTTTGATCTCCTAATACATAGAGCACAATTTCCGCGGAAAAGCAGAACGATACAATCACAAATATACTTTTGTATTTATTTAAAAAAATTGTATTCACTTAATTCATTACAATTTTTATTAATATTCAAATAAATATTAATATTCAAATAAATTAATAAATAAACCCAATAATTAAATGCAATAATT
>NW_017259555.1:0-17995 GCF_001594045.1 Atta colombica
TCACCACTTACCGCTAAAGCCATCTATAGGAAAACGGCGGAAGCAAAGTTGTACATCTAATAACAAGCTTATTGCGATGTCATCAAGCAGGGCAAACATGTGACGTTCTTCTGGGTACCAGCACATTCCAGTATACCAGGCAACGAAGCTCAAGCTGCTAAATCAGCTGAAGTACAGGGATAAAAACCATTCTTCAAGGTTCCTTACAAGGATTTTCAGTGTCGACTGCCCAGGCGAATAAGCAAACTGAAGAATACGTGAAACTAATTTTAACCACTAAGGGCTCTTTATTATGAACATTTTTATACTGCTTCCAGAAAAACGTGGTTTCATAAAGTCTCTCTATCCAGAGAAGAAATAGTCCTTGTTAATCGTCTAAAATCGAATCGTATAAATATTAACGAGAGCCTTCACAGAGTCCAAGTGATAGAGTCACCGGCTTGTCCCTGTGGGGATCCCTGCCAAACAATTAATCACTTCCTGTTCCATTGTGAAAAATTTAATCTGAATTCGTCTCTTATCTGTAACTTTATTGCTAATAAATTCCCTAATTCGTCCTCGAATTTTCTCCCTGTCCTTCATTCCCCTTCCCCCCAACTGTTTCCTAACTGTCGCCTATTTGTTTACATGAAGGCCAATGAGTTTTTCTTTTAGACCTTTACTCCTCTTCCTCCTCTTCTATGGCGCGGCTTACCGCTAGGCACCTGGAAGCAGGGGGAGGGCAATCATTTCGATCGAAATTCTAGACTGGTAACTCCCTCAATTTATAACTAGTATCGCGGATCTCAGTGGCCTAGTCTCAACCTAAAAGTTGCTTGGCCAATACACCAAGAAGAAGATCTCAATTTCACCTCACTGCTCATGTTTAATCCTCGAACTAAATTCAAAGACGGTGGAATTGTAAAAAGGAATGACGGCGATATATTAGGTATGGGAAAAAGTTCATGGTGTTTTTCCCGTTAGATATAACGGGAAAAACGCCACGAACTTTTTTCCATACCTAATATGATTGTAAAAAGAAAGAAATAATAAGTCATTCCTTCCATAATTATAACCGGTGCTTATTAAATTTCACTATTGTATCGGGTTATATGTTGCTGTATCGACTTTAGACAATGATAAAATTTTTCATCGTAAAAATTCAAATTAATATAATGCTGATTCTACAATGAGTCGGTAGTCTTATGAGCCTTCTACAATAAGGCATAAATCATAAATTATAAGTCATAAGTTAGAAATGAATCAATCACAATAGTCAAGTTTCTGACTTTTGATTTATGACTTATGGTTCCTGTAGAAAACCTATTGTAGAAGGCCTATTAATCTTAAGACTTCTGACTATTCACGGCGGCCATGTTGGAATCGACGTCAGGAGCAAGGAATGACATTTTAACTTATATTGCATGCTATTTTTAAATAAAGATAATCTGGATGAAATGAAATGACGAGATCACTTTAAAACACTTGTAAAAATCGATGAAAACTGTCCTTTCTTTCCTTGACAATCAGTAAATGGTCGTAAAAGGTACGTAAAGTTAGCCTATATTCGGGCAGAAACACACGATCCGATAGCTATTGAAACGAGTAACATATACGCTTTTACATATAAAATTCCAAGATAACTTTAGCTTTTATCGATAATTACGACTTTGATAAATACGAGACAAGTCACATTTTCACGATTAAGCGAATAATAACGAAATGGCACGCATAAATTTCGTTGTCAAAATCGTCACTTTTCACGCCTATTAGTTCAGCCTTTTATCGTGGTGAAGCGCTGTAATAAAATTCTGCCGCTCACTCCTATCTTGCTGGTATATCTCTTGAATGTTGGTAAATGTCGATAATTGGCACACATATGGTGTTATTATATGAAAAAGATATCAAAAAATAAAGTTATAAGAACATGATTTTAATATTGTTTAAATTTTAAATTGTTTTATTTGTGAAAATAACATAGAATTAAAAAAAAATAAAATTAAAACAATAAATAACAAGAGTAAACAGCCACATTTAATTGTGAAAATTTATTCATTAATAATGTAAATTGATCATATACATTTCGGCCACGATTTGGTGACTACTCAGGAGTCTTAATCATGTTTTTAATATTTTCTCATTATTATTATCCTCAGTATGTAAAAATTAATATAAATTATAAATTTCGGTAAAAGCGCATTATTAAAATTGTCAGTTAAAATTATAATTGTTTATATGAAAAAATAGTCATATACTTTACACGAACGATTAAATTCATTGATTTCATTCAATAATTAAAAAAATTATATTTATTATTTTTTTGTAAATTTATAAATTTAATCATTCATGTAAAGCATATGACTATATTTTTTATATACAAGAGTCAAAGGCTCTGCACAATAAAAGGAACAGGAAACAGAGAACAGAGAATAAGAATTTCAACCTATCAGAAATTATGTATTGTGGAAAACGCAATTTCTGATAGGTTGAAATTCTTATTCTCTGTTCCTTTTATTGTGCAGAGCCTGACTCTCTCAACAGTCTCGACGTTTCCGAACGATTTCACACTAGTGCACACCGAGTACACACGAATATTTTTAAACGCTGGTGTTTAGTGGCATACCAGTGAGTGTTTCTGAACGCAGTTTTAGTTTATCTCCTTGGTTATGTCGTTTACATATACGTTTTTCAAAAATTGAAAATTTTAAGAATACAAGTACAAAGAATACGGTTACGTTTGTAAATGAAAGCAAAGTATTTTTGGAAGAAATCGTAATCTGTAGTTCGTAACGAATTTATTAAATATGTTGATTGAACCAAAATTGACGAACACATCGCCGAATTTCGGCAAACCGCCCGACAAACAGAATGAGGTTAGTATGTTCAAATTGATGTGTAGTGAAGTTTATAGACGTAGAATTAATGGCCCTTATAATGTTAGCGCGCTAATTTATATATGCTATGATTTACGTTATGCATACTATAGAATTTCAGAGATAAAAGTTGCTTTTCATTTACATCGATTCTCACTTATAATAATTCTCATTTGTGACATCATAACTTATTTGAATGCACGTTTCTTTTGCATTCTGACAATTGAGATTTAACTGATGGTGAATTCGATCACTTGCATTACATTGGATCAGTGCATATTAAAAGCTGCTTTATATAAACTATCTCAATGCAGTGATACAATATAATCAACTTTGATAATGAAATGATACACATATTTTGTTAAATAATGTTAAATCATGTTAAATAATGACAATATCATTAGTAGATAGTTAATCGTTTAAAATATTTATATACTTTTACATTTAACTTTGCTAATTTTATGCAAAGTAGCTTTTAATATGCACCGATCTAGTATAGTGCAAGTGTCCGAATTCGCTATGAGTTTTTACCTATAAACTATAAAATAACTGTACAAAATACTGTGTGCTTGAGGCCCGGTTGCATCAATCACTTTGATTTTAAGCGAGATTTAAAACTTGTCTCGTTTTAAAGCTAAAAAGAGATAGAGACAGAAAGAGTTTTAAGCTTTGCTTAAAATCAAAGTAACATTGGTGCAATCAGGTGAGTCTCATAAACCTTAGTGAGTTTTGTAAACTCATTTCAAAGTGAAATTATGAACTTATGTTGATATATGATAACTTTTTATCAAAGTAAGCAAGTAATGAAGTTTTTAGGTTTGTTCGCGTTACATGCTCCAACTTAATCTAGAGAGCACTTGGGTCTCTGGTAAGAGATTTGTTCTCGTCGCATGCTCCAACATGTTGTAATATGCTCATACCATAGTTCTTACTCATTCCAATGCGCTTAATAGAGTGAGTAGGAGCTGTGATAGGAACATGTTGGAGCATGTTGGAGTTTGCGACAAACAAATCTATTAATTTGAGTATAAAATACTCACAATCAGTTTACTTCAAACTTTGTTTCAATTCTTGTAAATGAAAAGCAATTAAAACTTTTATTGATAAAAAAGCGTGTTCTGATGGACCAATATATGTATAAGTAACATGAAATATCTTTTACATTTTTTATAAAATAAAGTTGTATAAAATAATGTCTACTAATATTAAAAGATTAATAAAAGGTCTGGGTAATTATTTAGAATAATTCTCCCTCCCTCCACTTATTAAGATTTTATTAAATCTTAATAAAAATACACTTATTCGACATGTTTTCACAAAATGAAAGAATCCGGAAAAAAAAAACGGGCGATCGGCCTCGAAAAAGTTGATAAAAAATTCTGAAAAAATTCTCAGAACTTTAGGAGAAGAAAATAAACAATTTTTGTTTCTTACAGTTTTTCTATAAAGTTGATAGTATTTGAGAATAAAATTATTGAAGACCAATATTCGACAATTTTTAGTAATTAATATCTTGTTAACTATTATTACAAAAATTGCAAAATGGTAGAGGACTTTTCGACTCAGTTTAGTCAGCTCTACCTGTCCATGAACATTGTTAAGTGAATTACAGGATACATGTTTAATATTTGACGAAACTGAGAAAAGTTCTAGAGAAAGGGAGTTTCACTGCAGGAATAAAAAAATAGATCTATTATCTAGTGTCGTGTATTAAATTAATTATATTATGTTAATAAAAGGAGGAATAATAAGTTTTAAGTCTGACGTATTAAATATAATTTTTCCTAAAAATATGATATGTTATTATTAATATGATATGTTATTAATGTTTAATATTTTCATCTTTATTTGGGTATATTTGTGAATTTACATCAAGATATTAGAAAACAACCTGTACTTATTGTTAGAAAAATTGTAGAATTCAATGCTTATTACAAGAAAAATGCCTTGATAAGATATTTTTAGAGCAGAACATTACATCAATTTACTTGTTTCAGCTATTGCAATCTCTAGGTGTGCCTCATATTGATTCCTTTAATTATATGCTGGAGGATGGCCTTTTTTACAGTTTAAAAGATTGTACACCAGTATATTTAACTCTTACTAATAGTGACAAGGTAGTTCTTTGGATGGATGATGTACATATCTATAAGCCCACTATTCCTTCTAGTACAATTGGTGTGAAAACATGTAAAATATATCCGATAGAATGTCGACAAAGAGGTTCTACTTACAAGGGTAAAATAATAGCAAGACTCGGGTGGTCTGTTAATGGTAAAGAGCAAGAACCTCTTGAAAAGGATTTAGGAGAAATTCCAATCATGGTCAAGGTAAAAACTAAATATAATAATTTGACTGCCATTTGTTGAGCCTTTAGCACTTATTATTTTATATGCATTTTGAATAAATATTTTTATTTAAATCACTTCACGATTTCTCTCTCTCTCTCTCTCTCTCTCTCTTTCAAAAATACGCTATTTTTTAGTCTAATCGATGTAACTTGAACAATATGAACCCCGAAGAATTAATCGCTCATGGTGAACATGAACAAGAATGGGGTGGATACTTCATAATCAAAGGTTTAGAACGACTTATACGTATGTTAATAATGACGAGACGAAACTATCCCATTGCTGTCAAGAGATCAACTTGGAAAGGTCGTGGTGACCATTTCAGTGAATTGGGTATTCTTCTGCGAAGTGTTCGGGAGGACAACTCTTCCATTGTATATATCTGAATAGAATTTGTTTTTATTATTATTTTTTTTGTTTTCTCACATGTCATATGTTACCAGTGTGTATCTCTTTACAGAACAATACACTGCACTTTGTGACAGATGGTTCTGCAAAACTTGCATTTACATACAAGAAAGCTACATATTTTGTGCCATTAATATTGATATTAAAATGTTTGATAGACGTAACTGATTTATATATTTATAAAGCATTAATCGCTGGATGTGAAGATGATCTTTATTACAATAACAATATCATAAATATGTTACGTGCGGTGCATGAAGAAGGTCTACACTGGCATGAACAATGTAAAGCTTATATAGGAAAGATGTTTAAAGTCAAATTCTCCGAATTGCCTACAGATGCGACTGACGTAGATGTTTGTGATTATATCATTAAGTAAGTTTGAATCTCATTAATTTTTCTTGTTTGTGTTACGTGTTCTCTATATTATTATATTTTTTCATTTAGATATTGTATCTCTATTCATCTTGATGAACCTATCGATAAGTTCCATTTACTTGTTTTTATGACTAAAAAATTGTTCACTTTTGCGAATAATAAATGCGCCGTTGAAGGTGCGGACTCTGTGATGATGCAAGAGTGTTTATTAGGTGGACACTTGTATCTCCAAGTTCTTAAAGAGAAATTATATTCGTGGCTAGTAGGACTTAAACATCATATTCTCAAACGTGACAAGAGTGCTGGTAATAGATACTCCTTAAGTATACGTAAGTATTTTATTTTTATTGTTGATGTTATGAAAAAATTAAACCAAATACATTTAACTAATTTAAAAAAAATTTTTGAAATATATTTATTCAGAGGAAATGTTGAACGTCACTAAATTTCGAAGCAACATTGACTCACAAATGGAGTACTTTTTATCTACTGGAAGTGTAAGATCATCTAGTGGCCTGGGACTTATGCAAACTACTGGTCTTTCAATTGTTGTAGAAAATATCAATCGAATGCGTTATATGAGTCATTTTCGCGCGATACATAGAGGCGCATTCTTTCAAGAAATGAGGACTACTGAAGCAAGACAATTGTTGCCTGATGCATGGGGTAATTACAAATTTTAGTGTAATTTTACAATGCTTTAACCCACTCTACCTGCTCACTAAAGATGATTCCATAAGTCTGGTATACACTCTATATATCAGCTTATCAAGATTTTTAATATATTAAATTATGATCTATTTATAGGATTTATTTGTCCGATTCATACACCGGATGGTGCTCCATGTGGATTACTCAATCACTTAACAATGAATTGTATCATCACAAAACACGCAGATCCAAAACTGAAAGCCGCGATACCTGCAGTATTAATAGATCTTGGAATGATTCCGTTATTTATCGCAGATTGGAAAAATTCATATAATGTAATGTTAGATGGAAAATTGATTGGATTGATTGAGGACAAAATTATTAATAAAGTAGTGTACAAGCTGAGATTGCTTAAAATAAAGGGTCGAGAAGTGAGTTATGAACGTAATGCTTCCTGGGGCGCGATTTTGATGTCGTTGCGCAACTTTTTCACCATATAAAATATCTGCGCAACGATACCAACAACTAGTAGGCATGTAAAGACAGTTACGGAATTGCGCCCCTTTTGATTTATTATTACTTTGATTTATAATCACTGTGTATATGATATTTGAAATATTTTTTCTTTAGATACCGTCAACATTAGAGATTGCATTTGTGCCAAAGAAAAATGTTCCAGCTCAGTATCCAGGATTATTCTTATTTACTAATGCTGCTAGAATGATGAGACCAGTAATAAATTTAGCTATGCAGAAGATTGAACTTATAGGAACGTTTGAGCAAATTTACATGGAAATTTGTGTGAACCCTCAAGAAGCATATGAAGGAGTAAGTATACACAATTTTATATTTGCTCTCAAAATTTTTTGAAGTCTCTTATTTAAAATACTATCACTTAAAATACTATCACTATTGAAAAAGATTGAAAAAATTTGCACTTTTGAATAAAAGTGGCAGATTTTCTCTTTTTTTTTTTGTGAGATTTATTCCAAAGGAAAAAATTTTCACTTTCTTTTTGAAGTAAATTTTACTCCAAAAGTGTGAAATCTCATTTCAAAAGTAAAAATCTGTTATTTATATTCAAAAATGCAAATTTTTTACTCTTTTTTAACAGTATTTCAACTCTTTTGAAATGACATTTCACTCCAAGAAATTTGAAGAATGCATATACAATTTTTGTATATACACAATTTTTTATATTTATTAAGTTTTTAATCTCTATGCGACGTGATAATTTTATTTTTTCTTACTAGTTAACAACTCATCAAGAAATAAGCCAAACAACAATTTTCAGCAATTTAGCCAATCTCATTCCTTTGCCGGATTGTAACCAGAGTCCAAGAAATATGTATCAGTGCCAGGTAAATCCATAAAAGAGACCGGGGCATCATGAGTCACAAAAATTTAAACTCTTAAAAGTACATCTAAATATAAACATTTTTGTATAATTTTTTTTTAATAATTAAAGCATAATGCATATTTAAAAATTTAATAAGTATATATTTAGTAAATATTAGAAAATAGTTTTAAATTTTAGAAAATAGTTTTAAGAAAAAAATACATTTTTTTAAAAATGACCCATGGTGTCCCCATATCTGGGATACCATAAGTCACACACAAAACAATAGGATTATGCAAGAAAAAATGGTGATGAAAAATAACAGTAATTTCAATTAATTACACATTCTTAGCACAGTCACTAATACAATAAAATATAATTACGATTAGTAGAGGAAATGTTCCTATTATGAGATACCGAGTTCATTTTGGGTAAATGTCAGAAATCTGTAGACAGAATTTAAAAAAATAATAGGTTTTCATTTTGAAGAGAATTTAGTAAACTTTAAGATAATGTTATGTAAAATTTAATTCAAATTTCATTTTTTTTATAAAGAAATGTAAAAGTGAGCAAATCGCAAAAAATTATGTTCTTAATAATGTTCTGAAAAATCGATAATAAAATGCAAAGTATTGCAATTAAAAAACTTTAATGTTTCTAAAATACAAATAAACACAGTCAATGCGCGTACAAAATGAGTATGCGATGCATTATACTTAACTGACTCGTCTTCAAATAATTGGAACCAATTGCAGAAACAGGCATTCGATGTTTATTCTGATAGTCCTTTTTATTATTGTACAATAACATTTATACTTTAGCAACGATTTTCACTATAACATAGAAGCAAAGATTATTTCATATTAGAAATACTCCAGGTATCTCATATTACGATTTCCACGCCTTATGGTTTTACGATCATCAAATCTAACTTCTGTAATTAAGCAATTCAACATATCATGTATTTTTCTATTAGTACAATTTTACCCTATCACCACATGAAGAATTTATTGCCAAATATTTATATATTAAATAATTTAATTATACGTTTAATTATACATTTAATGGAAAACTATAAAAAATAAATGTTAGATTATTACTTGTAACTTAGTAAGTTGAGAAAAGTGCAGAAACTTGCTTATCTTCATATATGTATCTTCTACTACAAAAACAATATTAAAACATTTTTATGCGATTAAAAAGTTACTATTGCACCACAAAAACCATTAATGATCGACGCTTTTCAGTATAATGGAATTTAATCGCTGCCTCTTAGATAAAAAGTATGGGCAACGAAGTAACAGTTGTATTGCACTAGTAGTATTAATTTAAACGTTCTATGATTATGTTAAACAATCGATGACTCATGGTACTCCGTGACTTATGACATCCCGATTTTTCCTATTGAGATTATTAATACATTTCAACGTTCACTGCCTGTATTTGTAGATATGAATACCATTACTTATTTGAATGTTATTAATAATTCTTTATTTTGATGAAGGCTCCAACGATAAATCTGAAAAAAAATAGAAAGCCAATGTAAGCCAGCCACAGGTTGCTCGTATGTAAGAATTCCGTATATTTGAAGTGAAATAAAAATTATAGACGTTTCGATCCTTATTATTGGGTCATCTTGTAGATTTGAAACAAATCTGTGAATAATTAAAAAGTGTATACAGTCGCTTAATATTATTTAATGTCATCAATAGTTAAATAATTAAAATTTATTAAAAGTTGTCTTTAACCAAATACTCAAACAAATACATTTTTAATATTCTTGAGACTTCTATGGGTGTTTTCTATATAAAGATTATGCGTTTCGCGGATTTTTTCCATGTCCATTCTTGGAATGTCAATGTGTGTTTCGTAAACCTTGCAATCCACTTCATCAGCCAGAAGCAGCCTACTGTTCTCTGGATCGTTTTATATAATATTATGCTGCTTGTTCGAATGATAGAGAGGGGGAGAAGAGGATTGTGGGTAGAGGGAAGTGGAGGAAATCGGTCTTCAATAATCGGGAGAATAATTTATTTATGTTGTAGCCATTATCTATCTTTAAATTGTTTAGGGTATTTTTGTATCTCTATGCTTCTCTATACTTTCTTGGAAAGTATGATGTAATGTTGGCTATTGTAGTTGTTTTATTAAATAGTATTTGATATCCTGTTGTGTTTTGATAAGGTAACTGTGTGACGTACCTTAGCTTGACATCACATTGTTCTTTTATCCATAGGTTGACCATTCTCCCGATTTCTTCAATGTATACTTGCTCGCAACATTTTGTATACTCCTAGGAGCTCAGTGGAGGTCTTTCATCTTTAGGATTTCTTAAGATTTGTCCTATCTTTTTAGGTAGTTTGAAGATAGTTCGGATATTGTGTTTGTTTAATATCCTGCCAATCCAATTTGTTGTTCCTTTGGTATATGGAAGAATAGATAGAATTCTTGTGCGTCAGAATCTGTTTTTTTTTTGTTTGCATGTTTATTGATTTTGGTTATATCTTTTTTATCGTGTCCGTTTTTCTGTAAGACTGGTTTTAGGTAATTGAGTTCTGTTTGTAGATGTCCTTTGTCAGAGATGGTGAAAACTCTACGTACAAGTGAGTTGATTGTTGACTGTTTTTGTGCTGGGTAGTAACATGTAGGTATCTATGTGTGTATATTGGTTTTCTGTACACTTGATGGCCTAATAGTATGCCCGATGAATACAAAAATTTGTAATTGAGCCAAATTGTATTTATTCAAAATTTTCACATAAAAAAAAGATGTAATCATATATTCATTCAAAATTTTGAGTTTTCAAAAAATATTCACAAAAAACTATGAATATTTAGCGAGTATTCATATTCATTCAAACAAAATATAAACTGAAAGAAAGCTCTAAACTAAAAAAAAAGCAATCGTTACCTCTTAACTGTAACCGGTACTTTGATAACTTTAAGTAAAAAAAAAAATGAATTTTATTAATTTTTGTCATATTCAGATTTTATAAAGAAAACTTAGAAATTATGAAAAATATTTTAGAAAGATATACATTTTTTATTTATAAATCTATCTATTTGATAGAACGCCATACATATTTTGATATAATTTCGATTAGTAGACAATAATGTTATAAATATTTTATAAGATATCTCGACGTTCATTATAGTCTGTGGATATTAAATTCCGAGATATATTATTTATTTTCAATAAAAATGTCTTTGTTTAATCTATAGGTTAAACAAGGACACCTATCATATAAGTCGCGACTAAGCGCACGGTATAAACGTAGTCATTGTTTTTATAGATTTCTGTTTTCTCTTGTACGCTTACAAGCTATATGCAAATAGTACAGAGTGAATACGAAATGAAAATATTCGTAAATAATTATATTTAAAAAAATGTTCATTCAAATGGAATGAAAAAATATTTATTCGTTTCTTAACGAATAAAAAAGAAATGTATTCGAATGAGTATTTTCATTCATTTTTTATTCATTTATTCGAATATTAAGTGTATTCATCGGACACATTGTGACCTAACGACAGTTTTCTTAGGTCTGCCAATGTTATTTTGATTTTAAGTAAGGCTTAAAACTCTGTCTCTTTTTCGCTTTAAAACAAGACAGAGAGAGTTTTAAGTTTCGCTTAAAGTCAAAATAACGTTGATACAATCGGATCTCAGAGACAAGAACTAGGAAGGGGAGTTTTTCGTTTTTATCTAAGAAAGGGAGTTTTCCCACTCAATGCTTTCCTCCTCCTCCTCCCCCTTCATTACTCCAAGCAGGATGATATAAAGGGAATGGCTCAAAAGAATAGCTCAGTATCAGGCTGCTCCTCGCCTTGATAAATTAGATTGCAAGATTCACGAAACGTTGACATTCCAAGAATGGATCTGGACACGGAGAAAACCGCGAAAACGCATAATCTTTATAAAGTACATTTTTAATATTATCCGTAATATTATATATCAAATACAAAATAATACAATAAAAACCTTAAAATACTAATCAAAATGTTAAAATCTTTGGATAAAACTTACATTACATGTATTGACGATGATGTTATTGCAAACAATTATTGCTTACTAGGCCAGTCGTCAGAAATAAAAATGGCGGCGAAAAAGGAAGAAATTATTTACAGGTATTTTATTATTTTAATTGACAGATTGAGGTATAAAAAGATTAAATTTAAAAATGCTACAACATTAAGAGGGGCACTTGGAAGTAATTAAGCAATAAAAAATAATTTTCTTTGTTTTTCGATTAAAACGATTAAAACTCGAAAACGAAAAGAGATATCGAAAAATGACAAGAGAACTTTTTCATTGCTGCTGAAACCTACAAAATGAATTTTTAACGAGCTTTGTACTATGAATAGAACCGGAGGTACAGCGGTTTGAAGATGAGTGAAATTTCTTGAAAAATATAAAAAATAAGTACTTTTTCATTTATTGCCTTCTATGTCGTTTTGAGTGCATCGGAGAATAAAAAGTGACATAAAATAATTTAGACACCCTTTCGAAAAAAATGAAAAGAATGAAACTTAAATTGAACTCAACGACTGATACTTCCAGAGATACTTCCGAGCTAGGTAAAGCGATCATTCTTAATATTACATTGTATCGTTGATGTAAAATAATTTATTTTTATTTTATTAATGTTAGATTTGTTAATTATTAATTCATTATATATACGAAAAAAAAACACTTCAAATATATAAAATAATATACAAAATGGACGAATTTTGTGAAAAAATTGTCTACTTTGAAGCTCGATATCTCTGGAAATATCAATCATATTGAGTTCAATTTAAGTTAATTTTTTAGTAAGATGTCTACTTTAAATTATCTTATGTCTACTTTTTACTCTCCGATGCACTCAAAATGACATAGAAGGCAATAATTGAAAAAGTATAATACCTATTGCTGTTTTTTCAAGAAATTTCACTCACTTCAAAACCACTGTATCTCCAAAATCTATCTTTGGTTCTATTTATAGTACAAAGCTCATTAAAAACTTACGTAGGATTATTTTGTAGGACATTTCAGCAGCAACAAAAAAACTCTGTTGTCATTTTTCGATATCTCTTTTCATTTTCGAATTTTAATAAAAAAACCAAAAAAACTTTATTGCTTAATTATTTCCAAATGCCCTGTTCAATGTTGTTAAGCACTTTTAAATTTAGTCTTTTTATACCTCAAACTGATTAAAACGATAAAATACCTGTAAATAGGTAATAGATAATAGTAAATAGGTAAATACCTGTAATTGGTTTTTCCTTTTTAAAACCTCTGGCGACTGGCCTATACAATAAGACTACGGGAGAGTGTGAAAGGTCAAATGAAATTGTTATTGTAAAAGAATACAATAAATAAGTACAACAGAATGTAAATAAACACGAAAATATGTAGACATATAAAAGTCAAGCGCGGATATCGGTGCACAAAGAAATTATACATGCAATTACATGGGCGTATCATGGAATTTTTTTTAGAGGGGGGGGGGGGTTCAATCCAGGGATGTATCGTGCACCAATCGGAATGACAAAAAAAATAATTTTGCTATTGTACTGAAAAGAATGTCACTGCATTAATTTTATTGTAATTTACAAACATTAGTGTTTGTAAATATGATAATTTTTAACATTAATGAATTCCATTTGAAATTTGAATATTTTTACAACTTCTCGTATCTCATTTTGAAAAGAAAAAATATGCGTTTTGTAATGTTTATGTAATTTTTATATCTTTTTTTAAAGAATTTTGTTTTAAGAAGAATAATACAGTTATTACAAGGATGTATCAATTATAGCATATGTTCTGTTTTTCGCGCGGGACAAAAACCTTACGAAAATTTTCCCTATATATTGTATATTTTATCAAAGCTCGAACGAAATATTAAAAATTATTTACATGGTTTCTACAACGAGAAGAAAAAAATATTTTATGTAACAGCGAAAAATTCACACAAAATCAAAAGATGTATGTTTTTTACATCTAAAAATGAAAGAGAGGAGTTCGCTGAGCAATTGATTCTTACTTACGGATCTAACCATTTACAACCGTTCTATGAGCAAAGCTGAGTTCCGAAACCCATCAAGAAAGAAGTGTTGCAACTTTTTTATGACTGACTATATCACCAATTCAAAATAAAATATTCTTATTAGTAATGAAAAGCAATGAAAAATTATTAGACACCAACCGATGTGAATGGATGTATGCTATCGTGATGTGTGCTAATGGAACTTTTTCAAAATGAAATAATTAATAAAAAATTTCGGGGAGAGTGAGATTTGAACTCCCAAAACTATCCCCCTGGATATGTTCATGTGCAATTAATAAAATAATATATAATGTAAATATAAAAGTAAATAGTTTACAAAGATAACATGTTTCAATTCTAGCTCTGAGCCTTTATATGTTGGTTTTTTTCACTCGATCAACCAACCACTTGCAAACGATGCATTGATCATGTACAGAAACAATATATTTACACGTATTTGACTATATTTTAATTTAGTTTATTTGTTATATGATCTAAAGAGGGCTCAAAGCTAGAGTCGAAATATGTTATCTTTTGTAAACTATTTACGTTTATATTTAGATTATATATCATTTTTTATTAAATGCATGTATAATTTCTTTGCGCACCAATACTCGCACCTGAATCTTATATGCCTATATATTTTCGTGTAATTCGATTTGTCAGGAATTATTGTTTATCTTAATGTAAATAAAATTAATAAGAACTGAGTATAAAACATTAACTATTAAAACTTAGAAAAATCAATCTTTTTTTAAAATACCTATAAAGAATTCAACGGTATCCTCCTGTAAATTTAATCCATTTTTTGTTTTTTTTTATGTAAATTGACTCTGAGATTGATTGCTTATTATAGGTTTTTCTTTATTCAAAATTCTAACATTGTTTCAATCAAATTCATGAGTTTCAATCTATGTAATTCATAATAACAGAGTGTTGATTAGTATGTCTCTTGATATGATACGATGTTCAGATAATCTAGCTTTTAATAATCGTTTCGTTTGACTCATGTATTAAGCGATTGTATACACTTTTTAATTATTAACGGATGAATTTGTTTCAAATCTACATTGAAGATAACCCAATATTAAGAGTCGAAATGTCTGTAATTTTTATTTCACTTAAAATATACGGAATTCTTACACATGAACAATCTGAGGCTGGTTTACATTGGTTTTCTTCCTTTTTTCTATATTATTAATAATAATATAATAATCTTAAAATTAAAACTTTTGAATCGCATCTGAATTTTGCAGACTGTAAATGCATTTTAATAGCACAATGATTGAATATATAAATTTTTCAATAACTTCGCAGATGGGTAAACAAACAATGGCTACACCGTGCCATAATTGGCAACAGCAGTCACAAACGAAAATGTACAGGCTGCAAACACCTGCCACTCCACTCTTTAGGCCGGTACATTACGATAATATTAATATGGACGATTTTGCGATGGGTACTAATGCAATAATTGCCGTTATCTCATACACGGTGAGCTTACATTTTGTTATTTAGTACTTTGTTTTTAGTATCAAATGATTCTATCTAGAGATCACATGGGTTTCTTCTAATGCCCTACTGAATCCCTCCAAATCTTGCCTGCTCATCGTTGGATCACATCTGTATTACTATCTCATGTTCATTCCTTTAATGTCAATATTAATTCAATTCCAATTCTTTGTTCCTCCTCTATTAAAATCCTAGGCGTTCACTTAAACTCTTCATGGTCTTTCGAATCGCATGTGATCACCAAATGTACGATCGCTTACTCTTGACTTCGCCTTCTTTTCGCCAGATTCTCTCTACTTCGCAAAAATGTCTCTCAATTACTGGTTATCTCATTGTTTGATTATGCCGATGTAGTATACATTTCTGCTCTCAGTCTGTAACTGCTCAATCGCATTTAATGCATTTAGAGCTTCTTCTGTCTTCGTTTTTCATATTGCGGTTGTAAATTCGATATAACTCTTTTGTTCTTAAGCTCTGGATGACTTAAAATCCACCAGCGTTTCTTCACTTGTATTGTTTTACTTTCTGTATTCTTAGGATCATACTCCTTCCTATTTACGTAACCTTCTGCATTTTAATTCAGAGCTTCGCTTCTCTGACGCTCCTGACACTCGCCATCAAAATAACTTATCCATTTCCTGTCATCGCTCTGCTAAATTCCATGCAGCCTTTTTTTTATACTTTAGTTAAGTTTTATAATATCCTTCCACGTTACGAACTTCCCTTCTCTGGCTTTTTTCACTCGGCTGTTGCTGATTACATTGTATCTCTCACATCTTTGTGATTCGATCACTAATTGTTTTTCACCTTTCGCAAATTGCTTGATGTTCGCGCAAGTGCATACATGATATTATTTTTAACTCACAAGGGGAGCACCAGATGACGATGTCGAGGATTTTGATATGATTTTACAGGCTATTCTTGAGCGAAAAAAAAAACGGTACATGTCCGGCTGCTTCAGTCATTCGCTCCCAGTTTCGAAGAAATTGATTTTTTAAATAATTATTGTAATAATTTCAAAAACGTACTGTATTGGAAAATATCAATATCTTTATAAATTTTATTTTATTTTATCTAATGTTAAGAAAATAAAATTATATCTGGATGAATGATTCTGAATCTCGGATGATGATTCTGCACGCAATAAATAGACTGCGTGCCAGTCGAATGGCGCTCACTTCAGTAGATATTTGACTCAAGCAGCATTCTCTGAACTAAGGAAGTATTTCAATAAAATTTACCAGCATGAAAAATGATGGAAATGTTCATGATGAAATCATATATACTAATAGAATGGAATCATCAATAATTGCATTTTTCCGTCAAAAGTAATTCTTCATCTTCTTTAAAATTAAAATCATGATTTCACATTTCTAACATAAATTTCTTTCCAGTAATCTGTGCTCTTTCAGAAAACTTGAAACTTTTCACTTTTTCAGTCAGTTGTAATACAAAATGTGATACACAAATTTTCAACTCATCAGTTATATCTTGTTTTAGGAGCGACAAAGATGTTGTTTTGTCTTGCTCAGCATCAATAATTTCATCATAAACATTTCTATTATTTTCCATGTTGGTAAATTTTATTGAAATACTTCATCAGTTCGGAGAATTGCTATGCGCGTGAGTGAGTTGAATGCTTACTGAAATGAACAATATTTCGACTGGTGCGTGGTTTACTTGCTGCGTTCAGAATCATCATCCGAGATTCAGAATCATCCACCCAGGTATAATTTTAACATTCAATGAAATAAAATGAAATTTATAAAAGTATTGATATTTTTCAATATAATGCGTTTTTCAAATTATTACAATAATTATTTAAAAAATTAATTTCTTCGAAACTATGAATCAACGGACACGTTTTTTTTTTCTCAAAAACATCCTGCAAAGTGCATCAAGATCCCCCAAGTGATAAAAGGCACATGAATTTTATTCAATGCGCATGCATAGCTTACGTGCCTTTTATCATTTTTTACGATTATTTACTGACTATCTAGAGGGATAAGCATAATTTTCGTCCATTTTTACAAATATTTTAAAGCAATCTCATTTTTTGTTTTCTAAATTGTCTCTATTTATAAATGGCACGTAATAAAAATTAACGTCATTTCTCGCTTCTAACGTCATGATTCAATATGGTTGTGATGACTACTGAGGAGTCTTAACGATGAAATAAGAGAGAAAAAATGTTAAAAATGTGATTTTTCACGTATAACTTAATGGCAGATAAAGTTCAGAAGCTTCTTTGATTAATTCACACAAATCTTGCCATAGACTTTTCTCAGAAACGAGATATTATAATAGTTTAAAAAAATTACGATTTTATCTATTCTATTTTATTTTATCTATACTCATCTCAATCTATACTATTCTATTTTGTATTATTTTTGTTCTATTTTTCTATATTATCTTAAGATAGAATGAGATAGATTATATATAAGATAACATAAGATATATATATATATATATATAT
>NW_017259555.1:18095-19006 GCF_001594045.1 Atta colombica
AGTTACTAACGGTAACATCAAAGTTGGAAAGTCATTCGATCGTTACTTATAACGAGTTGGAAAAGTCACTCGTTACTGAAAAAATTAACTCATCATTTTATTAAAAAGAACTGTTGAATGCTTCGAAGGCTTTGACATTCAAACTTTGAAGCTTCGATATTTTGAAGATTCAAAAGTTCAAAGATTCGGAACTTCGAAACTTCGAAACTTTAAATTTCGAACAATCAAAATTATATCATTAATTTAATATAATAGTAATAATAGTTTAATATAATAGTATCATAATAGGTGAAATTATACGACAAATCTGAAAAGAAATGTTTAAATGTTATAATTACATCGTTAAATTAAAAAATACGTAAATTTCATTTTTGAAAAATACGTAAATTGATTTTATTGATTCTGCTAGAACTTTCTGTTCTTCATTTTGTTTTATACTGAGAAATATTTAGTGAAATCAAAATATTCATATTAATTTGTTATAATTTTATTCCTTGATTTCAAAATAAATTTATTTTTACTTTTTTAATCTTTTTAACCTATTAAGATCCTTAATCCAGCAAGAGAAAAAATAACAATTATAAATAGAACTATCTACTAAAGAAAATATTTCTGACATAAAAAGTACTACCAATTTTGCAATTAATTATTATATACAAATAAATAATAGTTATAGAGAATTATAAATAATAGTTATAGAGAAAGACTAATTACGCCAATAAATTCCGAAATAATTACTAAAGGAGCATGTAAAACTTTCTTAAATTGTTTATTTGTTATATTTATATATTCACATATTTTAATTTAAATTTTATATATATTTATTTCATCATAATAATCGACATTGTTTTAGATCTCTCAGAAATCATAACTGCTTATTAGACTTTATATTTTTTATATTTATTTCGGAA
>NW_017259555.1:19106-44274 GCF_001594045.1 Atta colombica
TTTTATTGTAATTTATTTTTTGGTAATTATATCAAAGATATATTACCAACAGAGGACTCTTCTTATGATCTTGATCGTAACATATGTTGTCATGATCCTGAGTAATCTCCAACAAGTCTCAGCCGTCGTTCGTCCTTCATTAAAAAGTTATGAACAAAAAAAGTTTAAAAAAAAAACGTATCCTTTTCCACCATATAAAACAGAAATTTTCTGCTTTAAAATATATTTTACTTTCCACGCGAAGCGATTCCCACCCTCCACTTTCCCCCCCCCCCCTGCTTGGGAGGGACTCACGACTTTCATATAATTTTCTTATAATTTTTGTTCTTCTGTTCTTGTTCTTTTGTTCTTAGAACAGAAAATTTTTTCCTATTTTATTCTGCATACATGGTTTACGATACATGATTTGGTTAGGATTAGGTTATTATACACCCATGAGTATATAATAACGTAAATAAAAGACTAAATTTAAATTGGAATCTTAAATTGGAACTCTTGAAATATTAACAAAAAATAACACAACATAAAAACGGGCAATTAAGAGCCTTAATTCGCGGTAATTGGTGTGCAAATCATATACAAATATTTTGAATATGTCTACTGATCTATTACAAAAAATAAAAAACTGAATGTCGGCTGTATTTAAACCATCTTCAGCAGTCTCCAATCATAGAAAAAGTTGTTCACACTCGAATGTTCGCAGCGTGGTAGCAATACGTGTGCAATAAGTAAGTCTCAACAGATTCCCATGTCCGGAGTGTAAGTAACCGTCAATTAGTTGATTAGTATTAAGTGCGAGCTAAATCAAACATAATCATTAAAAAGAACGTTACTGGAAAAAAGGATAACAAAAATGATAAAGAGACTTACTTACCTATAATATACCCCATAACTGCACAATATTATAATAAACACAATATTATAATAAACATAAAATCATAAAACAGATAAAATTAAATAATTTTTTAAAAGTGACATAGCGTTCGTAGTGTCAAAGAAAAATCGACTGAGGTAAGAGAACATTAGAAAGTAAATATCTAAGAAAGGAAACAATAAAGTTGTCAAAAGTCATCGAATTGAAAAAATAATAATAGATAGCATAGATCGCTTAAACACCCCAATTAAAATTTATTGATTATATTCGTGTAAGAAACTCAGTGTCTGATTTCGAATTTAGGCCATTTTCCTTTTTAATATGAAACATTTCAGACACTAACCTTTTCCCAATATAGCGCATTATCCAAATTTTGGTATTACTCCAATCAAAATCATATTTGGATCGCAATCTATGTTCAGAAATGACAGACAAGTTCCCGCTCTTTTTATTGATGTCATTTTTATGTTCATTAATTCTAGTCTTCAATTTTCGGCTTGTCTATCCAACGTAAAAAGCATTGTAATTTTTTCACTTAACTTTGTAAACTATTTTTCTTAGAATCATGAGAAAGAACATCTTTTTGTGCTTTAATAAATCTCAAGTTTCTTCCAACTGAAGAAAGACAATTTAACATTATAATTTTTGACAATATTCTTGAATTTATTATAAATATAAAGCAAAAAAAAAGAATGATAAATTATGAAGTTGTTTTATTGTCAATGTTAGTTTTCTCAGTTTGTTTAAGTGTCTTACGTTTTAAAAGAGATCTTAATCATAAATTAATCGTTTCAAAAATAAAATTATAGGATAGTCATCCAGAAAAATCTTAATAATAAAATTAAAATTAAAAATCCCTATGATATTTTTGGATGAGATAGTAAAAAAATTCTGTCCACCTCTTTTTTGTGAAAGAGGATGAAGAGACAAAAACTAAGATACTTCCCCGAAAAAGTTAATTTATGATAATAAAATATTAAATTCTAATTTTTCGTTCGCCTTAATAATCGTCACATCCAAAAAATTCAACCGGTTACAACCAACTTCTAAAGTAAACTGCAATCTTGAATGAAAAAAATTAAATACCCCTAAAAATTCTTCAATTAAGTGATTAGGAATAGCAATCGCAATGTCGTCCACATATCTAAAATAAAAAGGTACCTCAGTTCTAAATCTCTCTAACATCCTGCATTCTAAATCTTCCATAACCAAATCTGCAATGATGGGAGATAACGGAGAACTCCATAGGTGTTCCAAATTTCTGATTGTAAATATTGTCATCGAAGATAAAAGATTCTAATACTGATCTTAAAGCTTTAAGAAATTCATCTTTTGATATACAACGACGACGAGTAATAAAATATCATCTGCCTGAAATACTTTTTATAGTCAAATCTAAACGAATGTTGATAAACAATGCATCAAGAGAAATCAACGAATAATTATTATTTAAATAAAGCCCATTAAGCCCTTTTTCAACTAATTGGAAATCATTATCAATATGGTTCTTTGGTTTAAGAAGATTGTCTTTGACTATATTATATAAAAAAGAGGCCAATGACGAAATAATGATTCTCAAAGAGCACCCATCTTTGTGAATCTTGGGAAGCCCCATAGGTTCTCGGCAGGATCCCATTACTGCAGTATAATTTTTTGTACATTTTCGAATCTATATACCTACAATTCTTCCATTTTATCAATAAAATTCTCACAGATTCAGTGAGTTTCCTACTTGGATCCCTATTAATTACAATGTAGGTACAGAATAGGCTAATATCTCCTAACAGTTTACGCATTTTTTGTTTGTACTCTTGGTCAATTGCGGTAACATTACCTTTATCAGCTCTCGTAAATAAGATTTTAGGATTTTGTCTGATAAATCTCTTAGTAATCCTGAGTAAAAAAGTTAACTTCTTATTGATAAAATGGTTAGCTGGTTTCGTGAGGCCAATTTTCTGTATAACAGAAATTGCGCGATTTCTAAAGTCTAGAACGGAAGTATTGTTTAGACTTTTTACATTATTTTCAATAGACTTTATGAGTTCAAAACAGTTTTTCTTCAGATTTAAATGAAGGTAAAGAAAAATTGTTACCAAGCTATAAAAGGCATTTCAGTCGGAATAATAATTTTTGACAAATTCACAAACCATTTCTTCCTAACAGAAAATAATGCGGATTGTTCATTTGAGATAGAAACAGATGACGATTTAACTGTTTAAGGTCTATCTTAAAATGATATATATCCTATTATAATTATTAAACACACCTGAAGGTAAACCTCCAGAAAACGAAAAAATTATTATCAGAGCAACTCCAAAAATACTGAATTAGTTTAATCTTGGAAATCATTTCATTATTATGTTGGTAAACAGCAAAATCATTTTTTATCAAGCCTCTTATGTTCATCTCTATTTATTTAATTTGTATTTAAAAAATTGTTTGGTAAAAAATATCTCACAAAGATAATAAGGGATCCAACCAGAAATCTTTCTAGATAAGACCGCAGTTTGTCTTTTTGAATTGTAATGTTTTGAATGCATCATTGAGTTCCACATTAAGAATTTTATGGATATATATGTATTCTTCGCCTTATTCTAACTATTACGAATATGTGAATGATAAAAATTTAAATCTAGATAATAAATCTTATATATAAGTGTCGCGGAATAATTTTTTTTTATATACAAAATTTTAAAAACTTAATGCGGACCGTGCTTTTAATAATGACTTCGCGATGGTTAATCCATTGTTTCATCAATAACACTGGTGTCATTCCGAACGTTATATAAATAAATTTAAAAAAGCTGTTTACACAAGAATAAGTGGTATGGACGCATCTTATTTCAGCCAGTATAACTTAAATAAAAGACTAAATTTAAATTGGCTCTTGAAATATTAACAAAAAATGCATAAAATGTTAGGAGATATTAGCACCTATACTGTAATTAATAGGGATCCAATTAGGAAATTCATTGAATCTGTGAGAATTTTATTGACGAAATGGAAGAGTTGTGGGTATATAGATTCGAAAGTGTACAAAAAATTATACTGCAGTGATGGAATCTTGTCCAGAGCCTATAAGCTTCCCAAGATTCACAAAAATGGATGCCCTTTGAGAATCATTATTTCATTTATTGATAGTTCTCTTTATTCATTTTTCTCTTTATTGGCCTCTTTTTTATATAATATAGTCAAAGACAATCTTCTTAAACCAAAGAACCATATTGATAATGGTTTCCAATTAGTTGAAAAAGGGCTTAATGGGTTTTGTTTAAATAATAATTATTCGTTGATTTCTCTTGATACATTGTTTATCAACATTCGTTTAGATTTGACTATAAAAAGTATTTCAGGCAGATGATATTTTATTACTCGTCATCGTTATATATCAAAAGATGAATTTCTTAAAGCTTTAAGATTAGTATTAGAATCTTTTATCTTCGATGACAATATTTACAATCAGAAATTTGGAACATCTATGAGTTCTCCGTTGTCTCCCATCATTGCAGATTTGGTTATGAAAGATTTAGAGTGCAGGATGTTAGAAAGATTTAGAACTGAGGTACCTTTTTATTTTAGATATGTAGACGACATTGCGATTGCTATTCCTAATCACTTAATTGAAGAATTTTTAGGGGTATTTAATTTTTTTCATTCAAGATTGCAGTTTACTTTAGAAGTTGGTTGTAACCGGTTGAATTTTTTGGATGTGACGATTATTAAGGCGAACGAAAAATTAGAATTTAATATTTTATTATCATAAATTAACTTTTTCGGGGAAGTATCTTAGTTTTTGTCTCTTCATCCTCTTTCACAAAAAAGAGGTGTTCTTATGGTGGACAGAATTTTTTTACTATCTCATCCAAAAATATCATAGAGATTTTTAATTTTAATTTTATTATTAAGATTTTTCTGGATGACTATCCTATAATTTTATTTTTGAAACGATTAATTTATGATTAAGATCTCTTTTAAAACGTAAGACATTTAAACAAACTGAGAAAACTAACATTGACAATAAAACAACTTCATGGTTTATCATTCTTTTTTTTGCTTTATATTTATAATAAATTCAAGAATATTGTCAAAAATTACAATGTTAAATTCTCTTTCTTCAGTTTGAACAAACTTGAGATTTATTAAAGCACAAAAAGTTGTTCTTTTTCATGATTCTAAGAAAAATATAGTTTACAAAATTAAGTGAAAAAATTGCAATGTTTCTTACGTTGGACAGACAAGCCGAAAATTAAAAATTAGAAATAATGAACATAAAAATGACATCAATAAAAAGAGCGGGAACTTATCTGTCATTTCTGAACATAGATTGCAATCCGAACATGATTTTGATTGGAGTAATACCAAAATTTTGGATGAGATATATTGGGAAAAGGTTAGTGTCTGAAATATTTCATATTAAAATTCAGGAAAATGGTCTAAATTCGAAATCAGACATTGAGTTCTTACACGAACATAATCAATAAATTTTAATTGGAGTATTTAAGCGATCTATGCTATCTATTATTATTTTTTCAATCCGATGACTTTTGACAACTTTATTGTTTCCTTTCTTAGATATTTACTTTCTAATGTTCTCTTACCTCAGTCGATTTTTTCTTTGACACTACGAACGCTATGTCACTTTTAAGAAATTATTTAATTTTATCTATTTTATGATATTTTAACTTATTTTTATTATAATATTGTGCAGTTATGGGGTATTACAGGTAGGTCTCTTTATCCTTTTTTCCAGTAACGTTCTTTTTAATGAGTATGTTTGATTTAGCTGGCACTTAGCACTAATCAACTAATTGACGGTTACTTATACTCCGGACATGGGAATTTGTTGAGACTTACTTATTGCACACGTATTGCTACTACGCTGCAAACATTCGAGTGTGAACATTTTTTTCTATGATTGGGAACTGCTGAAGATGGCTTGAATACAGCCGAAACATTCAGTTTTTTATTTTTTGTAATAGATCAGTAGACACAATCTAAATATATATATTATATATGATTTGCGTACTAATTACCGCGTATTAAGGCTCTTAATTGCCCGTTTTATTTTATGTTATATAATAATCTAACTCTAACCAAACCATGTATCGGATTTATTTAGAGTTAGGTTATTATATTCCCATAGGTGTATAATAACTTAATCCTAACTTCTTTTAAACTACCTTCTCTAAACTACATATCCAAATTTTCTGCTAAAGCAGTAAACTTGTGTTTGTATGGAAAGTCGCGTACCATTAGGCAATGGGAGAGGTGGAATGCAGCAGGTGGATATAATTTAGAACAGTTTCTGATGTTATATATAACCGAAATAAGACAATATTTTTTCGAATTCTTTTAATAACTTTTTAATGAAGGACGAGCGAAAACTACTGGAGGTTAAAACCTACTGGAGGTTATTCAGGTGACCTTGACAATATATGTTAAGGTCAAGGTTATAAAGGGAGGGGGGGCGAGAGTCCTTTATTCGATATATTTAGCGGGTTTTTAAATATTATCATATTACAAATATATGATTTATTTTAATATAAATTAATATTTTATATTTTATCATCGATTTTAATTCTATCAACCGATTTTCCGTTCTTAAAATTATTATTTTACTTAGGAAGATTTACAATTAATGCTCCTGTGATTACTCAGCTAAGAATTCTGTGTTGACGGTAGTGACACAGAATCAGACGGCTGTTTGGCGAAACCGGTAGCCCTACATTTAAGCACGAGTTCATATATGTGTACTCGCCTTCGGCGCGCTGAGAGTGAACGAAACAGCGAGCTACTTCTTACACTAATCGCTTGTTTCAAGCGATCGAAAATGCTTTCTCGGCTGCTCGGCAGCATCAATAAGGGGCGACGGATCTTTTAAATATAAGTTATAATAAATTGTAATAATAGTATACCACTCCTATTAATCCAGAATAATATAAATCAAAAAAAAAATTGTTGCTAAAACGCAACAATTTGCGAGATATTTAATTGTTTACGATTTTTCATGCGCGTTATATATCTCCTTCGTAAACTCGACTAGCAAGAATAATTCAGTAGAAGTAGAATTTTATCGGAAAAAAATTATAAACCAGCATTTTTCTTCATGAAAATCTTCGAAATCATCAGAAAAGAAATACGTATGTTCAAGATTCGAGAATTGAGAAGAAAATATATCAAAATATCGAATAACTCCAAAAAGAATGTTTTTCGCTTATAAAACGAAAGATATTAATTGTATGGAAAAAAATTCGGTATGAAAAATATAAATATTCGAAATACCTACAAAATGAGACATGGAATTAAATCGATATTAATTAAGTAGAAAAAAAATTAAAAAGCACCAAAAAAGGAATTTTTTTGTTCATTGCTTTCTTTGTTCATTGAGATTAAATGCAAAGCGTCTTTGAAATTCTCGTAAAATTGTAACCCTCGTAATGAAGAACAAATCTAGTCTGAACGAGCCTGAAATGTTCATTAGTTTTTACATCATATGAAATAGCCGTGAAAGCATTTGACAGCTGACATTTTTCTACGAATTTAAAAAAAAGGTTACTCTTTGATTATTAGGAGTCGAGATAACAATTTTTTTTATTTAAATTATTGGCTCTAATTTTTAAGATTAAAATTAATTTTTAAGGTTCCATATGGTGCCAATTTGTCAAGAAAGAATTGAATTTGCTGTTAAAAAAATTCTCGAATTTTTTGCTACCGAAAAAGTTGGAAAATTGAAGAAGAGGCAAGAGTGGTAGCGCGCCAGGCGGAGCGAAGAAGATCAGACCGCTTGGTGACTCGCACGTATCTGATTTCGTGCGTTAAAATTTGCTAAATTTACATTTTCTTAGCAATAAATTGACGTAAAAACTTGATTTTTTTTAAATCTGAGGTAGCTCGACGAGATATAAACAAATAGCTTAACCAAATGTTTCGCAAAGTAAGTGTAACTATGAAATTTTTAGTTTTCCTTTTCTTAAATTTTTATTTTTTCGATTTATTACTAAAAAATCACGTTTGAGTAGAATGCATGTCTCATTAACAAAATTTAAGTCACATGAGCATGTTTCTTTATATGTAATATGCTGTAAAAAGTGTTTAACTGGACAATTATATGTACGGAATTATCAGTATAACATTTTTTTTTGTAAATTTAATTGCAGATGCAAATTTGACATATGTCAATAAATAATTAATAAGTAATTTAACAAATGTTAGCGTAATTGTTGAAGAAAGAAAGTTGCAAAATATATATTTATATACATGTGTCATATTTACATCTACAATTAAATTCACAAAAACAATTTGTACTGACAATTCCATACATTTAATTATTCAATTGGACACTTTACAGAATGAAATAAAGAAATATAATGATTTTAATTTATTAATGAGAGGCTGAGATGCACTCCATACGCTCAAACGTGATTTTTTCGTAATAAATCGAAAAAATAAACATTCAAGAAAAGGAAAACTTCATGGTTACTTTGCGAATCATTTAGTTAAGCTATTTATTTATATCTCGTCGCGCTACTCCAGATTTATCTGCAAAAAATTATTTGATACTAAATGTACGTGATAGTACATTTTCTTGAAGAAGAAAAATCATCCCTGTAAATTGCTGTGCGACTGCTCAAAGATATAAATTTTCTGCAGACAGATTTTTAGTGAACAAATGGCTTTTTGCAAAAACTAATGAACATTTCAGGCTCATTCAGGGCTAAATTTGTTCGTCATTACGAGAGCTACATTTTACGAAAATTTCGAAGTTTCACGTTTAAATCTCAATAAACAGAGAATGAATGAAAAAAAACCTTTTCCGATTTTTTAATTTTTTTTCTACTTAACTAATAGATCGATTTAATGTTCTACGTCTCATTTTGTAGGTATTTCGAATACTTACATTTTTTATATCGAACTTTTTTCTATTCTATTCTATTTTAATCAATTTTTATTTTATCATATTCTAGTTTATCAATTTCAATTTCTATTTTAATCAATCTTTCGTTTTATAAGCGAAAAACATGCTTTTTGCAATTATTTGATTTTTTTCACATATTTTCTTCACAAATCTCAAGTATCAAACACACACATTTTTTTTCTAATCGCTTTTCTAATCGCTTTTCGAAGATTTTCATGAAATGCTGGTTTATAATTTTTTTCCAGTAAAATTCTACTGAAATATTTTTGCTATTCGAGTTTATGAAGGAAGTATATAATGCGCATGAAAAATCGCGCAATTAAGCAATTAAATATCTCGTAAACTATTTGTTTTAACATGATTTATACTATTCTGAATTAATGGGAGGGGTACACTATTACTACAATTTATTAAAACTTATATGTTATTTAGAATAATTCTCGTCCCTTATCGATGCCGTGATTTCCGAGCGGCTGAGATTGCCGAAAAGAGGTCTTTTTCGGCGAGAGAGGTTGCTTAAACGACTAGTGTTAGAAAGAGCTTCCTGTCTCTTTCACTCTCGGCGTGCCAACGGCGAGCACACATACACAACGTGGTTTGTGCTTGATGTTACAGCGCCACTACTAAGTGACTGAACTTGTAGACGTGGAAAAATGACGTTTTAACGACGAAACTTATGTTGCATGTCATTTCGTTATTATTTGCTTAATTGTGGAAATATTATTTGTTTCGTACTTGTCAAAGTCGTAATTATCGATGAAAACTAAAGTTATGGAATTTTATTATATGTAAAAGCGTATTTTACTCGTTTCAACAGCTGTCAGATCGTTTCTGTCCGAATAGGTTCCTTTTACGTGCCTTTTACGATTTATTGTTAAGGGAAGAAAGGACAGTTTTCATCGATTACATTTTAAATCGATCTCGTCATTTCGTTTCATCCAAATTGTCTTTATTTAAAAATGGCATACAACATAAATTAACTTTTGTCATTCCTCGCTTCTGACATCACGATTCCAACATGGCCGCCGCGACTAGTCAGGAGTCTAAGAGAGGAATTGGGATTTTAGAATTTGAAAAGTAGCTGTTTTTTTGTGAATTTTTTATGAACAAATCATGAAGGATCTTTCTAAAACTGTAGGGGTGATTTGTTACATATATCAACAATACAATAAAAAATAATTTTTTAATATGAAAATAATAAATACAATAATTAAGTTGTATATTAATTGTTATTGTGCTTCATAGACGTTGTTAATTGACGTGCAATGTGAAAACTGTAATTCTTGCCTGAAAATTTTTTGAAATTAAATAATATTTTATCCTAAATGAACAAAAAAAAATAAAAGAAAAATATCAAAGTGTAAGAATTGTAGAAAAATTTAAAAAAAAGTTACGATTTTGAAAATAAAATTTCCATTTTTTTATTTAAGAAAAAAATTTAAGAAATGATTATTTATATTAATTTTTTAACTAATATTTTTGGTTCATTTAAGTTGACAATTATGTAACTAAAAATTATGTAACTAAAAATCTTTGGATATTGTCGATTGGTCAAATAATTTTTGAGTTATCTTGCACGTCAATTTCGAAAAAGTGATTTTGAGAAAAATTTAAAGTTTTCGATATCACGCAGATTTCGCTATATATTTTCGCTGTACGAGGCGTACCTGTTTCTCAGGCTATAATTACAAAAGTATTTCGAATTTCGATATAAAACTTCACGAATATATTTTTAAAGAGTAATACTATTGATTAAAACAAAAAAAAACGAAGATTTCGTTTCTCTAAATTAGGTTCCCCCCTTAAGTCAAATTCGTATTAATTTACTATTTCGTATTCATTTAGAATTAATTTTAGAATTTTAGAATTTTAGAATTAATCTTTACCTTTTTAATTTTTTTAATTGAAATGTTTTATTGAGCATTATCTTTTTACAAGTGTATCGAATCTCACTAATTATTAATATAATATGTAATATTCAGGTTATAGAATACTTCCAAATTTTTTAAGAATATCAGTTTTTATGTATATATGTTAACTAATTTTTTTTATTTATAATATTTTAGCATTTCCTGAGTAAATTTGCTATTCACATGAATGTATAAGTAAACTTCGAACTTTGAAGCTTCGAACATATCATAATTTCGAAAATTAGAAGTTAATATTGAAGCTTCAAATTCTTTCGAAGCTTCGAATTTTTGAAGTCAGTCAAAAGTAACAGCTCTACTAATAAATAACTCGTTACTTTCTAGTCATTACTTGCAGTGGGTAATGAGTAACATTACTCGTTATTCCCTTTTTCAGTAAGTAAACGCATAATGATGTAAGTTACTTTTTAAAGTGACTTTCCCAACTTAGCGCAATCTTAATATTTAGTTACAGAGTGGGCCATCTAGCGTTTGGAATTTCAACTACCGGTTATTTTGAGTTTGAAAGGCGTAATAACATTTATGGCATATCAGAAATTTAGTTTTTTATTTGACATTTACGAAATGGGTCGCTATACGCTTGAACAAAATTGGGAAATATTGAAAACTTACTTCCAAAGTGATGAGTCTTCAACCCAAACTGTAAGAAATTTACGTGGAAAATTTGGTAGAAAAGAAATGCCTTCAACGCAGTTTGTGGATCAATTTGTGAAGCGAATTCAGCAAACTGGATCCTTATTGAATAAAGCAATTCGTTCACGTGCTCGTTCACTAAAGTCAACCGAAAACATTGCTGCTGTTGCTCAGAGTGCTTGAACAATCATCAACATCAACTTGCCATTGTTCTCAAAACTTGAACATTTCACGCACTTCTTTGAGAAGAATTTTGAATAAAGACCTCAGTATGAAGTCGTACAAAGTTCAATTAGTGCAAGAATTGAAGCCGCATGACCATCCGCGTTTTCGGTTCGCCCAATGGGGGACAACGCTTGATTGAAGATGAATATTTTTACCGAAAAATCATCTTTTCTGATTAAGCTCATTTTCACCTTGGTGGCTATGTGAACAAACAGAATTGTCGTATTTGGGAGTCAGAGAATCCGCACGTCGTCATGGAGAAGCCGATGCATCCACAACAAGTGACTGTTTGGTGTGTTTTTGGTCCGGCAGCATCATTGGGCCATTTTTCTTCGAAAATGAGCAAGGAGTTGTGGCGAGCGCTACCGCGCCATGCTAAACGAATTCTTGCTTCCCAAATTTGAAGAGGAGGACACAGACGACATTTGGTTTCAACGGCGCACCTTGCCACACAGCCAACGTTACAATTGATCTTTTGCGCACTGTCTTCGAAAATCGTATAATCAGCTGAAATGCTGTCAATTGGCCGCCTCGCAGCTGCGATTTGACTCCGCTAGACTATTTTTTATGGGGAATCGTCAAGGATGAGTGTTACGCTAACCAGCCAGAAACGATTCAAGAATTAAAACATGAAATCAAAGTTGCCATTGATGAAATATGCGCCCATATAGTGGAAAATGAAAAATTGAGTTGATAGAATGGGGTATTGTGCAGCCAGCCGTGGAAGTCATTTGAATGAAATTGTATTTCATGTTTAATGTACTATTATACCTTTCCAATAAAGCCATAAACTTTGAAAAATATTCATGCATTTTTTTTTAGAGTCAAATTAAATTCCAAATTTTAAATGGCCCACCTTGTATAGTATAACAAAATTACAACGTCATTATTGCAATTAAATTGTTATTATAAAAAGTAACGGAATAATAACTTTTCCATTCCTTAAGTTATCTTAATATCTTTATCTAGTAGATCCTGAAAAATATAGACGGACCAATCAGAAATTGTGAAAATGGTATCCATCTCTTATTAGAAAATCTCTAATTTTATTTATAATTTATTGTTTCTTAATTTTACATCGATAATTTGATGTGTAGGGATATGATATGGAAGATGCAATGATCATCAATAAATCTGCATATGAACGTGGTTTCGGACATGGAACAATTTATAAGTCCGAGTTTGTTGATTTGAATGATAAAAAGAGTTATTTCGCCCGTGATCCAGAGAGACCTGATCTTGAGAAAACGATAGATATTGACGGTTTACCTAGACCACGTATTATTATTAAAGAAGGAGATGCGTATTATTCGTAAGTACCTCTTGTAATTTCAATTTTATCATGTTATGAACTCCTAAAAATCTTATGTATTTGACAGTTATTACGATGCCGACAATGCCCAGTATGTAGTTGGAAGATATAGAAGCACAGAAAACGCTTACATCGATAATATAAAGCTATGCGGTACATTAAATAATCAAGATCCACGAAGAGTGTGCATTACGTTCCGTATTCCTGTTGGTACAATTATAATATACGTAAATGTATACATGCGCGCATGTATATAATCGTAAAATATATATTTTTAAACATTCGTATTTTGAATAATTTATATTTAATTCAAATGTATTAAATTTTCAGAGAAATCCCATCGTTGGAGATAAATTCGCGTCAAGAGCAGGACAAAAAGGAATCCTTTCGCGACTATATCCTATTGAGGATTTACCGTTTACGGAAACTGGAATGGTCCCCGATATTATATTCAATCCGCATGGTTTCCCAAGTCGTATGACAATAGGTAAACTAGAGAATTTATTTTATTATTAGGAGTGTGATTTAGTTTTGAAGATTTTTTCTCAAAAACTGATTTATTTAACCCTTTAAAGCATACATTTTTCTTTACGTAGAATTTAGTTGAAATATGTTATTCGAGAGTTTTTCGTAGTCACTGATTACGAATCTAACCTCAGATTTTCAAAATTCAAAATGGCAGACCTAACATGAATAAAAAAGTGATTAATTTCTTGATTTTAATGAAACTGACTTGTTGTCGGAAGTTTTCGGAGTCGTTGATTAGGAATCTGACTTCAGATTTTTAAAATTCAAAATAGCGAATCCAAGATAACGAACAGAAAATTAAAAAATTAGTTTTGAGCTGTAAAAAAAGGGGTTAAGTAATTTTAATTTTAATTTTAATTTTTTAATTTTGATTTCAAATTCGCAATAAGCGACCCAAAAAACCTATTGACCCCATTTTACAGCCCCAGAACTAATTTTTTAATTTTTTGCCCGCCATTTTGAATTTCAAAAATATGAGATCAGATTCATAATCAACGACTTAAAAAACTTTTCAAACTTCATTTTCGGCTAATTAGCTATTGTTGATCACATTTATTATTAAAAAAAGATGAAATTTTCCAATTTGTTTATTTATAAAATATATTTCGTTAACAATAGAATGTTTCCATGGTTTTTTTATAACAATTGATGTTTTAAATACTAATGTTCTTTTTATTGTAGTAATATGTTAGAAACTGTATAAAAAACATAAAACTGAGGTTAAAAAAGTATATATGTGGGACACTACCGCAAAGGATTAAATAAGATGAACCAATACCTTAATTAAAATATTTTTCTTCGTTTTGTATAACTTTTCCATCTTTCAAAAGAATGGATTTTGCAACGATAAAAAGATTCTTTGGAGTTGATCCAATTTTCAACAAATTTTTCGCATATCTTCAAAATTATGAAAATTTCTAGAGCATGTTGCATCGATCAAAATAAGAAAAAATCAGAGCAATGTCTGGAGACATTGCAGGATGTAGTAAGACTTCCCATTGCAGTAATAGCATTTGTTTCACTGATAATGTGACAATGAATCGAGCATTGTCTTGAAGAAGGATCACTTTCCGTCATTTAATCACAATTGGAAATCGTTTTTGGTCTAATGCTTTGCTTCAATTTGTATAATTGTTGTTGATAATGATCAGTAGTGATCGTTCTTTTGGATTTAATAATTCATAATAGGGATGTAATGTACCAAAATATTCGATATCCGACATTATTTTTACTATCCGACCGAATAGTCGGATTCATTCATATTCGAAAATATATCGGGTTGAAATTTTACATCATTAAATTGTTGATTTTTTATTATATATAAATGTTCTATTAATGTTCTATTAATTTTATATACTCATAATGCTATAATATCTTATATATTGCTACAAAATTACAATTCTTTTCTCTATAGTTATCATTCCTATAGATATAGTCCTCCCTTTTTCTTTTTTCACTTAGCCTTTTTTTTGAAACACATTGCCTCGGAATTCAATCGGATATCCGGAAAATATTGAATATTCGACACGAAAAATTGCTTTTTTTGATAATTTTACGATCGGATGATTCACTAGTTCATAATATTAGGTGTACAACTTTGCTTCCGCCGTTTTTTTCCGAAATTTGAGACTTTATTGAAAAATAAAAAACTGGTTATACATTTATGATTCAAAGTATTGTCCATCGCTGGCCACTACTTTCTCCCATCTTTCGGGTAGCGTACGAATCCCGCGTCGAAAAAACTGGTCATCTTTTGAGGCTATCCACGAATCGATCCAATTTTTTACTTCTTCATAAGACCGGAAGTACTAGTCAGCCAGGCCGTGTGCCATTGATCGAAACAAGTGATAGTCAGAAGGAGCAACGTCTGGAAAATACGGCGGATGGGGTAGGACTTCCCATTTCAACGTTTCCAAGTATGTCTTGATCACTTTCGCAACATGAGGTCGAGCATTGTCATGCTGCAAAATCACTTTATCGTGTCTCTCGTTGTATTGCAGCCGTTTGTCTTTCAATGCTCGGCTCAAACGCATCAATTACGTTCGATACCGATCACCTGTGATTGTTTCAGTCGGTTTTAACAGTATACACTACGCCGAGCTGGTCCCACCAAATACAGAGCATGACCTTGGACGTCAAAATCACCGTTTTTGAAGCGTTGAAACCACGCACGACACGTTCTTTCACTAATAGTGGCCTCACCATAAGTATTTGAGAGCATTCGATGAGCCTCAGCCGCAGATTTCTTCATATTGAAGCAAAAAATTAAAACCTCCCGCGAGAATTTGGCTCGTAAACTGACATTTTCAATCGAGAATAACTTTATGATGCACAAATCGACTAATGTTTCTATGGAGTTATGTTGACAGATGCCCAAGTTTATTGTATGACGTCTATGATCTATTTCGACCACCACTTACCGCTAAAGCCATCTATAGGAAAACGGCGGAAGTAAAGTTGTACACCTAATATCACAACATCTTGTATTCCCATCAAATACACAATACTTTGATACTATTGCACCTCGAGATCAATGTTGCTGGTTGGTCTGAATCATGATTTTTTTCGTTAGAGATTATTAAAATAGATCCATTTTTCATCTTAGAAACAATTCGATACAAAAAACGATAAATACATAGATTAGGGGAGCACCCTCTAATAATCTTGACCTTGCCATATTGTCAAAGTCATGACCCTGAATGACCTTGAGGAAATTTTAACCGTCGGACGGTTAAAAAGTTATAAACAAAAAAAGTTTAAGAAGTAATGCTTATTTCTGCTATATAAAACCAAAAGTTTACGCTTTACAAATATTATCTTATAAAATTAAAAAAATTAAAAATATTTTCTTATATAATTTTTGTTCTTAAGGCTTCCATGCTGGCTCGGCGGCCATGCTGGAATCGTGACGTCAGAAGAATGACAGAAGTTAATTTATGTTGCATGCCATTTTTAAATAAAGACAATTTGGATGAAACGAAACGATTTAAAACACTTGTAAAAATCGATGAAAATTATCCTTTCCTCCCTTGACAATAAATGATCGTAAAAGATAAAAGATATAAATCATAAAATGAATCTATATTTGGACAGAAACGATCTGACAACTGTTGAAATGAGTAAAATATACGCTTTTACATATAATAAAATTCCAAGATAACTTTAGTTTTCATCGATAATGACGACTTTAACAAGTAACATTTTTCACAATTAAGCAAATAATAACGAAATGGCATGCAACATAAGTTTCGTCGTCAAAACGTTATTTTCCACGCCTACAAGTTCAATCATTTATCGTAATGCGACGTAATGTAACACTCATCAAGTATATGTGTGCTCGCCGTTGGCACGCCAGGAGTGAAAGAGACAGGGAGCTCTTTCTAACACTAATCGTTCAAGCAACCGAAAAAGACCTCTTCTTGGCAATCTCGGCCGCTCGGAGGCCACAGCATCGATAAAAGATCATTCTAAATATTGGGAGTATAAATAAGTTTCCGCCATTTTTTATCAAAAATTAAGCATTTATTGTGAAAGAACGGTACAATGTTTTATTCAAAGTAATGGCCATTACTTTTTCCTATCTTTCTGGTAGTATGTGGTATCGTGTCGGAAGAACGCTTCATCTTTTGAGGCTATCCAATCATCGATATAATTTTTGGTATCTTCATATAATGCGAAGTGCTGCTCAAACAAGCGTCATCGATCGGAACAAGTGGTAGTCGGAAGGAGCAATGTCTGGAGAATGAAACGGCGGATGAGGTAGAACTTTCCATTTGAGTGTTTCTAAGTAGGTTTTGACCGGCACCGCAATATGTGGTCGATCATTATCATGCAGGAGAATAATTTTGTCATGCCTGGTGTAGTGGGCGCGTTTTTCCTTGAGTGCTCGACTCAATCTCATCAATTGTGTTCGGTAGAGAGCCCCAGTAATGGTTCAGTCTCGTTCAGTTTGAGCAACTCATAATACACAACACCAAGCTGATTCCACCAAATACACAACATGAGTTTTTTTCTATGAATATTCGGCTTGGTTATCGATGTCGAAGCATGGCCAGGTGGTCCCCATGATTTCCTCTTCTTTGGGTTATCGTAGTGGATTCATTTTTCATCATTCATCAGTGGCTATACGATGCAAAAAATCCTTTCGTTTATGCCTGGCAAGCAGCATTTTACATGTGAAAAATCGGCGTTCAACGTTTCTCAGCTTCAGTTCATATGGAACTCAATTCCCTTGCTTTTGAATCATTCCTAATGATTTCAAACGATATGAAATTGTTTGTTGAGTCACTCCTAATGTAAGTGCAAGTTCTTTTTGGCACGAATCTTCATCCAATAATGCTTCTAATTCCGCGTCTTCGTACACTTTCGGCCTTCCGCTACGTTCTTTGTCTTCGACGTCAAATTCACCGTTCTTAAACTTTTGAAACCACTCACGACAACTTCTCTCACTTAAGGCAGCATCACCATATGCTTCTGCAAGTAATCTATGAGCCTCAGCTGCAGATTTCTTCAAATTAAAGAAGTAAATCAAAAGTTCTCGCAAATGACGCTTATTCGGCTCAAAATTCGACATTTCCGTACAAAAAAAATATATGATGTTGACAAAAAATATATGATATACAAAATCGCTAATATTTCAAGGTTATGGTTATCGCTAATATTCCAATCTTACGATATGTCGTTTTACATAAAACAATTTTAACTATAGTTTATTAGTCCTTTGTAAACGCCATCCTTTGTAAACGGCGGAAACTTATTTGTACTTCCAATAACATATAAGTTTTAATAATTGTAGTAATAGTGTACCCCTCCCATTAATCTAGAATAGTATAAATCATGTTAAAACACAATAATTTACGAGGTATTTAATTGCTTATCTTTCATACGCGTTATATACTTATACTTCCTTCATAAACTCGAATAGCAAGAATATTTCAGTAGAAGTAGAATTTTAGTGGAAAAAAATTATAAATCAGCATTTCTCTTCACGAAAGGCGATTAGAAAAGAAACGCATATGTTTGAGACTCGTGAGACTTGTGAAGAAATATGCGAAAAAAAATCGAATAGTTGCAAAAAGCATGTTTTTCGCTTATAAAACGAAAGATTGATTGTATAAAAAAAAAAGTTCGATATGAAAAATGTAAGTATTCGATACGAATACCTACAAAATAAGACATGAAACATTAAAATCGCTCTATTAGTTAAGTAGAAAAAAAATTTAAAAAATTGGAAAAGATTTTTTTTTATCACTCTCTGTTTATTGAGATTTAAACGTGAAGCATCGAAATTTCGTAAAATGTAGTCCTCGTAATGATATCGTAATGATATAGTCCTCGTAATGACGAACAAATTTAGTCCTGAACGAGGCCTGAAATATTCGTTAGTTTTTGCAAAAAGCCATTTGTTCACTAAAAATCTGTCTGCGGAAAATTTATATCTTTGAATCGTAAATCGCATTTTAAATTGAGTTGTAAATCGCACAGCAATTTACAGGAATGATTTTTCTTCTTCAAGAGTTGCACTATCACGTATATTTAGTACCAAACGATTTTTTGCAATTAAACTATTATAAAATGATTTTGAAAAGTTGATATCTTTTTTTCGTACAAAAAAATGGAATAACTCCGTAATATGCATCATATCAAATAGCGTGAAGCATTCGACAGCTGACATTTTTCTACACATTTAAAAATGAAAAGGATATCCGATTATTAGGAACCGAGATAACAATTAAAAAAAAATCATTGGCTTTAATTTTAAAGATTAAGAATTTCGGATACTAATTTGTCATGGAAGAATTGAATTTGTTGTTAAAAAATTTTTGAATCTTTTGCTGTCGAAAAAGTTTGTTTAGAACCATTGGAAATATCACACCTGCTCAATAAATTGCGACTGCTCAAAGATGAAGAAATTAAATTTTCCGCAATCAGATTTGTAGTGCTTTTTGCAAAAACTAAACATGAACATTTCAGGCTCGTTCAGAGTTAGATTTATCGTCTTTACGAGGGCTACATTTTACGAGAATTTCCTTTGCATTTAAATCTCAATGAACAGAGAGCAAATGAAAAAAGGGCCTTTTTTGTTTTTTAATTTTTTTTCTACTTAAATAATACAGGGTGGGCCATTTAAAATTTGGAATTTAATTCTAAAAAAAAAAACGCATGAATATTTTTCAAAGTTTATGGCTTTATTGAAAAGATAGTACATTGCCATTAAACATGAAATACAATTTCATTCAAATGACTTCCACAGCTGGCTGCACGACACTCCATTCTATCAATCCAATTTTTCAGTACATTTTCCACTATATAGGCGCGTATTTCATCGATGGCAACTTTGATTTCATGTTTTAATTCTTGAATCGTTTCTGGCTGGTTAACGTAACGCTCATCTTTGACGGTTCCCCATAAAAAATAGTCCAGCGGAGTCAATCAAATCGCAGCTGCGAGGCGGCCAATTGACATCATTTCGGCTGATTATGCGATTTTCGAAGACAGTGCGCAAAAGATCGATTGTAGCGTTGGCTGTGTGGCAAGGTGCGCCGTCCTGTTGAAACCAAATGTCGTCTGTGTCCTCCTCTTCAAATTTGGGAAGCAAGAATTCGTTTAGCATGGCGCGGTAGCGCTCGCCATTGACAGCTCCTTGCTCATTTTCGAAGAAAAATGGCCCAATGATGCCGCCGGACCAAAAACCGAACAGTCCCTTGTTGTGGGTGCATCGGCTTCTTCATGACGACGTGCGGATTCTCTGACCCCCAAATACGACAATTCTGTTTATTCACATAGCCGAGGTAAAAAGATGATTTTTCGGTAAAAATGCTCATCTTTAATTAAGCATTGTTCAGTCCATTGAGCGAACCGAAAACGCATCGGATAGTCATGCGGCTTCAATTCTTGCACTAATTGAACTTTGTACGGCTTCATACCGAGGTCTTTATTCAAAATTCTTCTCAAAGAAGTGCGTGAAATGTTCAAGTTTTGAGAACGATGGCGAGTTGATGTTGATGGTTGTTCAAGTTCACACTCTGAGCAACAGCAGCAATGTTTTCGGTTGACTTTAGTGGACGAGCACGTGAACGAATTGCTTTATTCAATAAGGATCCAGTTTGCTGAATTCGCTTTACAAATTGATTCACAAACTGCATTGAAAACATTTCTTTTCTACCAAATTTTCCACGTAAATTTCTTACAGTTTGGATTGAAGACTCACCACTTTGGAAGTAAGTTTTCAATATTTCCCAATTTTGTTCAAGCGTATAGTGACCCATTTCGTGAATGTCAAACAAAAAACTAAATTTCTGATACATCATAAATGTTATTACGCCTTTCAAATTCAAAATAACCAGTAGTTGAAATTCCAAAGGCTAGATGGCCCACCCTGTAGATGGATTTTAATGTCCCATGTCTCATTTTGTAAGTATTTCGAATACTTACATTTTTTATGTCGAATTTTTTTCTATACAATCAATATCTTTCTTTTATAAACGAAAAACGAGCTTTTTGGAACTATTTGATTTTCACATATTTTTTCGCATATTTTTTTCGAAAAAGTCTCGAATTTCAAACATACATATTTCTTTTCTAATGGCCTTTCGAAGATTTTCGTGAAGAGAAATGCTGGTTTATAATCTTTTTCCGATAAAATTCTACTTCTACTGAATTATTCTTGCTAGTCGAGTTTATGAAGGAGATATATAATGAAAAATCGTAAATAATTAGATATCTCGTAAACTGTTGCGTTTTATACTGTTCTGGATTAATGAGAGGGGTATACTGTTACTACAATTTATTAAAACTTATATGTTATTTAGAATTCCCCATCACCCCCCTTATTGATGTTGGGATCCGTCTAGCAGTCGATAAAGCATTTTCGGTCACTTGAAACAAGCGACTAGTGTGAGAAGGACTCGCTGTCTCGTTCATTCTCGGCGCGCCTAAGGCGAGTACACGTACTTGAATGTATGGCTACCAGTTTCGTCAGATCGCCCTCTGATTCTGTGTCGCTACGGTCAACGTAGAGTTCTTGACTGAGTAGTCAGGAGCCTTAAAGCAGAAAATTTATGTTTTTATGGCGATTCTTCATTAAAATGAAACATGTACGAATGTGGAAAGTTATATGCGCTCCTTAACAAAGGGGTGAAAGTCGCTTTGCGTAGAAATCGTTCCTGAAGAAAGGAATGGAGAGATGGAGTAAAAGTCACTTTCGCCTAGGAGTCGTGCGCCCCTGAAGCAGGGGGATAAGTAGGCTAGTCCTTGGTTTGCGTGGAAAATGCGAAAATACGAAATGCGAAATCCCCTCTTGGCAGTAGGGGAGATGAGGTGGAACTCACATCGCGTGGAAAGTCATGCGCCCTTTAGCAAGGGAGAAGGTGGGACTTTACACGGAAAATCATTTCTAAAGCAGAAAATTTATTTTAAATCTGAGAATTTTATATGTCAAATTTATATGTCAGTTTTATATGTCAAAAATGGAACATTTCTTAAACTTTTTTTGTTTATAATTTTTTAACAAGTAACGTCCGACGGTTAAAATTTCTTCAGGGTACTCATCATGATCTTGATACATATATCAAGGTTAAGATTATTGAGGGGAGAGGAGCTCTCGTTATTTACATATTTACTCAAAAACTCTTCTTTTTTGTTTGACAATCAATGAAATGCGAATGTTCAATCGGTTCGCAATGGCATTTTCCAATAATTGATGTGGAACCCATTTTCCTTTTTTGAATCTTTTCCATATCATGTAAATGTTTAGTAATTATATTATATGATCAACATTTAATTCTCTGACAAATTCTGAGGTGGATTGTGCTGAATTTTCGTCTAATAATGCTTGCAAATCTGCACCTGTATTTTTTGATTGTCCCGAGCAATCTTTGTCATTAAAATCATTTTTTAATTGTCGTCTGAACCAATATTCACATGTCTTGATTGATGGAACAATATTACCATAAGTTTCTATCAGAATTCTATGATTTTCAGCCATCGTTTTCTTCTGATTAAAAAACAAAAGCAATACATATCGAAAATGCTCTTTAGAAAAATCCATTTTTTAAATGGTATAAACACGATGTTTACTGCGTCTATTGTTAGTAAATGAGTAAATATGGAGTAATAATAAGGTCCACACAAAAATTTAAGGCAATAAGGATATTGTCAATCAACTAATCAGAATCTTTCCTCTCCTCCCATTCTATGGAAAAGAAGAATTTCGATTAGTAGATAGTTGATTCCCTTATGCACTATGCATTATGTGTTATGCAAGAGTCTGTGCTGCGGCCATATGTCTACACGAACACTTGCATAGACATATGCATAAAGAAATTAAATTATCCAATCACATTTTACGTATGTATTATCGTATCTTTATAGAGATACGTATCTTTATAGAAGAAATGCAATTGGATAATTTGCTTTATGCACGTTTATGTGGCTATTCAAGTTTGTGAGGATATACCCTAAGCAGTAAAGAAATCAACATGTTGGGTTGCTATTTATTTTATGATCTTACGAATTCTACTGTGATTGGTCAAGCTTATTGCTTATATTTTGTTTTGCGTAGGAAGAGAAAATCTTCACAAAGTCTCTCTCCGGGAAGACTCTCAGGCAATTCTAACCGGGTCCTTAAGAATAGAATTTGTATCTGAAGAGGGGAAGACATCCGTTAACGGCTCGTTGGTATGCAGGATTCGACCGAGTTATGATCCGCGCATAAGGCGCAGGATATACCTACTCGGCCGTCTATTTACTAAAAACTCCCCCTGAAAAGTACTGCGTCCTTGATATATGCGAGAAGACGCCCTAGAATCATCTATCGGTATTACGTCAGGACGCATCCTCTGTGCCTTTAGAATTATGCTTCCATCGCTTACGGGTTACTGAACTACTTATAAACGCTAAGATATAAATACAACTACAGTCGAACCTCTATAAAAGCAATTTCTCGGGACTGATCGATCTCCGTAAAAGTAAACAAATGCGCATATGCTCGATTACTATATGGGGGGAAGGTTAAGTCACGACTTTTACGGAGGTTCGACTGTATTTACAAAAATTATATATAATATATATATACGTTCGCTTAAATCAGGGAGCCGGAGCAGGCAGGGCCCATCTTCGAGCCTCATTTTGATGCGCTCGTTCCGCCTCTTTTTTCCTCGTCATGACGGTCTCGCAATACATTGCGGCCGTCTATTTTAGGAGAGAGAGCCCATAATGGTCTCCATATATTCCACCGCCATATTCTCTCCAAATCTATATCTAGCTCTAATTTATGGAAGAGCACCCCCCCCCCTCCCCGTTCTGCCGTCTAGATGGGACAATACAGGAGAGTGTGCCTCCCCAGTTCATCGCCGTCCTACAATGGGCACAAATCGGCGATTCCGGAATCCCGTCCTATTTATTTCACAGAGATAAGTTTCAAAACAATCATATCCCGTCAAGATCTGAATAATGCAGAAGGTAAAGTCACCATATGCTCTTCCCATCCTCTTCCAGTCTGCTCATCAGAGCATCTCTTGTAACGAACCCGGGCGCATCGGGAGGGAACTCGCAACTGCTGCCTCCATCGCGCCATGAATCTCTCTTCATCTTCGCAAATAAGAATCAGGATTCTCGGCGCTATTATCCCGTCCCGCTGCAAGATGTTCTGCCTACGTAGGTAGGTACGCCTGCAGCGGTTCACGAATAATTTAAAAAGGATTCTCGTAAGTAAGCGCTGCTGCCTCGTATGATCCTATATCCTCTTATAACTTTAAGCATGAATTGCCGCTGCAGCCGCGCCATATCCTTGCAAATGACCCGATCATCCATAGCTATCTGCGCCCAAATAGAGGCCCCATAAAAGATGATCGACGGCACGATGGCGGCCCAACGACGACATTCGTCGGATCCGCTAATGTTGGCAGTCAACCTGCTCAACGCCACGGCTATCAATCTACTCTTTGATAGGAGAAGGCGAAAGTGATCTCGAAAGGTCCACCGAGAGTCCAGAACAAGTTCTAGATATTTCTCGATGGACCTTACCGAGACCATCGCTCCATAGAGATGCTTGCGACATCCTACCCGCCGCTACTGTGTCTTGTCGACGGAGACTCTTAGGATCAACTGTTCGATGGATCCGACTTGATAACAGAGACCATCCCAAACTTTGCCTAAATCAGAGGTCTCTCAAAAGAGAGTTCCTTCACTACATGTTATCGGCGTAATAGAGTACCGAGCACCCGATCTGCAAAGCGTGTCTTAAGATCGAGATTAACATCCGATGTTCCACAGGATCAGTCCAAGGATCTTGAGAAACTCCGCAAATCATCTCTACGCGCATAAAGCAATCATACTATTACCAAACCCTTGAAAATTTTAAATTTATGATCTTATTGGAGCGAAAAGGAGCGGAAATGGTACGCGAGAATGGATACTTGGAAGGACAGTCAGACTCTTGTCTCGCAGGTCAGACTCTTGTCTGCACAGAGGCGAATACCGCGAGTCAAACTTCTTTGTGCTCGTCTCGGAATATAGGTCAATGTCCTGCAAAGCTGCTATGACACTTGTTTCCTACAAGCGGTGCGATCGTCGGTCAAATTTCGAATCAAGGAATCTAATCATTTTAACCTGGGACTAGACAACGTGCGATCCTTGAAAAGGCAAAGCTAACGACTACGAAGTCTCAGGATTTTAAAATTTAGAGAATGAGAGAGATAAAAATTTAATAACATCGTTTATTATTACTAAACATTACTAATCTAAATTTAATG
>NW_017259555.1:44374-53953 GCF_001594045.1 Atta colombica
TTCTTACGAGCGGTGTAATTGTCGGTCCAAATTTCGAGTCAAGGAATCTAATCCTTTTAACTCAGGACTGGATCACATGCGATTCCTGAAAAGATAAAGCTAACTATTGTACTATGAGGGCTTAGAGTTTAAAAATTTAGAGAATGAGATAAGATTTAGAGAGAGAGATAAAAATTTAATAACATCGTTTATTATTACTAAACATTACTAATCTAAATTTAATGCATTACAAGGTTCAATTTAGAATTATAATATAATTATAATACAATTACAAAAAATAAAAAAAAAAGGTTACACATAAACAGAATTATTATTACAAACTAACTTTACACAAAAAAGAAAAATTTACAATTTACTTGACGACATTATTATTATATTATTATTAACTATTTTATATATAAATCGTCAGAAAGTGAAATTCAAGATGAGTAGTGCTGATTTTGTTTTTAATTTATTTTGCGTATAGTAACAGACGAAAGAGGAAAAAGATTGAAGAATTCCATCGGGACTACGAGGGGCATCCCAAAGTAAATTCTCTATCGTAAATAAAAAAACAGTTATATGAATAGCTTATGCATTATAGGATTTTTTCTTTGGAATATATTAGCAACATTTTTGCAGGCAGAGTTGCCTTTACAGCAGCCATTGTTAGCCGAGTAAATTTTAATCATAGAAGCGCAATACAAGACGTGTCCAACTGCGAATTAAGATACTAGCTCCCGATTCCATTAGGTCCATGTTCAACCTTCTCATATGTTTTACTGATTAAATTTTTTTTGTATGCCCTAAAGTATTAAGAAACAGTTTTGGAATATCTTCAATAACACTGACATTAATGTCATTTCTTGCAAAATTTTCAAAACTAAATCACACTCCTAATAGAATAATATAACAATGATGAATTAGATTTGTCCTTAATGTAAGTATTTGGATAGGCAATAAATATTGCCTATCCATTTAAATATTAATTTTTTATAATAAATTACTAAGAAAATGTAATTTAGATATTAACGGCTTTGCAATAAAGCGATAATTGTTTTTCATAGCTATGATGATTGAAGTGATGGCTGGAAAATCGGCGGCTTTACATGGATTGGTACACGATGCCACGCCCTTTAGGTTTGACGAAGAGAATACAGCTGTGGATTACTTTGGGAAATTATTAGAACTTGGTGGTTATAATTATTATGGAACTGAAAGAATGTATTCAGGCATTTATGGATGTGAGATGAACGCCAGTATCTTCTTTGGCATTGTGCATTACCAAAGATTGCGACACATGGTCTCTGACAAGTGGCAGGTAGTTAATTTATATTGACATTTAATGAGAACAGAATTTTTCATAATACATTGGAAACAAGACTGACATATAAATAAATTAATTAAGAAACGCTATGGTTAAAAACTTAGACATTGGACATAATTATTACTTTCGAAAATATAATCTGCGTGCAGTCATATATATCTGAAGTAAATATATTTAATATACACGTAAATTACATATAGAATTATTATTTCAATATCCAATTTTGATTGAATTGGTCGGTACTTCTTATTTAAAGGATTTTTCACATTCCTTTTTTATTTTATATTTATATTGCTTTTTTGTGTATTTACATTTTGATTGCAATTCCCATTTGGCTGATTTATTTTTTGTCTTATTTGTTTTTTTAAATTATAATAGAAATGGGCTAAACATATCTCATTTTCAGGTGAGAAGTACCGGACCGATTGATATGTTAACGAGGCAACCTATTAAAGGTCGTCGGCGTGGTGGTGGTATTCGATTTGGAGAGATGGAACGAGACGCTTTGATTTCTCATGGTTGCTCATATCTTCTTCAAGATCGTCTCTTTCATTGTTCTGATAAAATAACAGTAAGCAACAAGATATAATTTTTTTATATTCTTTTTTTTAAATATGCTAATATACTCATTAAGCATTATGTACACATATGATGATTTAATCATATATCAGATCTGATTATTTAATCACAAATATCTGATTAAAATATTTATGATAAATATTATTTATTTGCAGACTTTAGCATGTCATAAATGCGGCTCTTTACTTGGATCAGAATTAACAGTGACAAATAGAAGTGATGAGGATGATAAAAGATGTCGTTTATGTGGTGAAGAAGATACTGTAGACGAAATCGAGATACCATATATCTTTAAATTTCTTGTAATACAACTAGCATCCTGCAATATAAACATTAAATTGAAATTTAGGCGAGTGTAACATGAAAACATGTCTGTACGAAATGTGCGTATACAGTTTTTCTCAACAGAATAAAATTTTATTTTTTTCTTTTTCTAAAATTCCAGAGAACAAATTCTTTTCATAAGACTAAGATATTACACGATAAAGTTTATTACACCGATGTTTTATATTTATTTCATATTCGCGACATAAAATATCTATATATACATTCGATCAATAGTTTATTACAAAAATTAAGACGCTTGAGTAATCACCATAGCCATATTGAATCGTGACGTCAGAAGCGAGAAATGACACGTTAATTTTTATTATATGCTATTTATAAATAAAGACAATTTGGATAAAACAAAATGATGAGATTGCTTTAAAACATTTATAAATTATAAATGGATGAAAACTATGCTTATCTTTCTTAACAGTCAGTAAAAAGTGATAAAAGGCACGTGTAAGTGAAAATAAGCTACGTATGCGCATTGAATAAAAGTACTTAATGTGCCTTTTATCACTTTTTACGATTATTTATTGACTGTTAAGGAGGATAAGCATAATTTTTTACAAATGTTTTTTAAAGCAATCTCGTTATTTTGTATTATCTAAATTTTCTTTATTTATAAATTTTTTTTATTTATAAGTGGCACGTAATAAAAATTAACCTGTCATTTCTCGTTTCTGATGTCATGATTCAATATATTGTGATGACTATTCAGGAGCCTTAACTTGCACAAAAAAGAGATGGACTTAGTTATATATCTTCTCTTTTTTTTACAATAATATAGAATGGAAGGGAATATATGTATCTTGAATTTTATATAATTTACAATAAGCAGATGATAATTATATCATGCGAACTATATAATACTCTCGAAACTTTTCGAAATCAGAAAATTTGCAAGTTGCAAATTGAATATTCAAGCTTTCGCTGGCACTTGTACTCCAGGTTTGTTAGTAGATGCTCCAGATGCACCTGTCTGTTCTTTCTCTAATTGCTTTCCAAGATACTCCCTAGATAATAAACATAAATTTGAGAAATATTTACAAAATTATAATTAAATTAAAAAATATATAGATCATGTTCCGATATACTACCAGTATTGAAAACAATTGTTTTAGATATATACATGAAATAATAAAAGATGAGTAAAATTTTTTAAATTCTGTAACTTACCAATTATGTACCATAAGTTTTTGTACTGCAAGAAGAGCCTCGTATCTAACATTAGGATCTTCGTGTCCAAGAAGTTGCATTACGCGCTGTTTTCCACCAAGTTGTTCAATTATGCTAAAATAAACAATATTTTAATAAATTATAATTGTAGATAGAATTTAACATGATATTTCTATAAGTTAAACATACTGCTTGCCACGTGGATAATGGCGCACGTATTCGCCAATATCGAAACTAGCCACGCTGAGAACAAGCGGGTCTTTACTAGTTTCTAATAGGTGAACCAGAATCCGCAAGAGTTCGTAATTCTTTTCGTTAAGACGATTAGCGTTCTCACGCCAGAATTTGCCCGATTTGTGAACAGGAGACCATTCTAGACGACCAGATTTTACTTCCGTCGAATATTCATCGAATGAACTTAGATCCTGCACAGATGCTTGCAGTTTGTCATTGAGGAACTCAATATCATCAGTGATGTCCTCGTCATCAAACTTTCGTTGACATAATATCGAAAGCTGTTTCAACACCTTGCATTGTACCATAGCGATGCAATGTTCCTTAGCTACTTGTCCATCTTCTACTTTCTCAATCAAATTCTGTTAATAAAAAAAATACCAACTTTGAGATAATTAAAATTAACTATTTTTTACTCTATAACACATCCCAACTTACTCTAAACACTGCAAGTATAATACGTGTTACTTTTTCTTTGACTGAGTCGCTGAGTATATCAGCAAGAATGGGTATGACATTGAATCTGCAATGTATCATGTAAGACAACATAATAATAATTGAATATGATCTATTAGAGCATCTTTAGTAAAACAACTGGAAACAAAGGATATGCTACTCACTTATTCATTTTTTCTGCCAAGAGAGGATTGAAAGTAAGTACCCACAAACAAAAAATAAGTTGATATTGTACTTGGAAGTTTACTCTGCCAGACAGAACGCTGAGAAGAGTCGAAATTCCATCGACAGACACGAATGCAAAGCGATATTCGTCTATACGAAGCATCATTTGTAAACATCGTGCCACTGATTGAATGTACTCATTGTTCTAAATAAAATAAAATAAAAATAATATATACATATATTGTATATATTATTAATAATATATACTCTATACATGTATAAGTTTTTCTTTACAAAAATACAAGATAAGAAACAAAAACAGTGAATTTTCCTTCAATTTAAAAAGTAAGCGTTTAATAAATGTTGCTACATGCAAAAGTACGATTGTAAAATAATTTTATTTTAAAGAAAAAAAAAAGATTTAATATTTATTGAGAAAAAAGGTAGATTTTGTAAGTTTCAAAATTAGTTTAAGGTTTTAAGGAATTCGCATTTGTAAACGTAACATTCACATAAAATAGACTTAAAGCATAAATCATGCATATCTGTATTTTCAAACTTTATTCAAATATTGGCTGCGTTCAATAAAGAAAGCAGCTTTGCAACTGTTATAAAATTTTTCAATACGATTGGTTCTTGCTTTTGGTTTCTTATAAATCTAAACGTATAATCGATCATGTTTTGAAAAATTTTACAACAGTTGCAAAACTGCTTTTTCTGCTGAACACAGCCATTATCAAACTTTCATCAACCCTAAATGTAAGAGATACTTTTGTACGCAGAACATTATTAAATGTTCCGATGAATTATTAGTGGCTCGTTTATTGGCAGAATGTGATTTAAAAAATGTACTTCACAATTCGTTTAGAATAATAAGTGCGAGATATTAAACATTTCGACGAATATTAGTGACTCGCTTGTTGACAGAATGTAATTTAAAAAACATACGTCATGTCAATTCGTTTAGAGTAATAAATAATACTACTGTGATTAGTCGTTAAAAAACCAACCGGATTGAACAATTCGTGCAGTTCATTGGCCTCCTTGGCCTGCTCCACAGTAGTATCTTGTTCTAGTCCCGCATGCAAGTCTGTACGATCCTGAAGAGCATCGAACTAAAATCCCATCTCTCATTTCATTTTATCTGTTACAAATTCTACTGTAATTTAAAATGCTCATATTTGAAGCTTGAACACGGGAAACAAAATATCTAGTTGTCAGTCGCAAGACAATTTACCGTTTTATTTGGTTAGTTATGCTTATATTTAATTTACGACTCTATCAATTTTCCAGACTTTTATTACGTAAATTTTAATAATCTCCGGATTGCCACAATCCATCGGATTAGTATGTTATAAAGGAAATATTTAATTAATTTCATAAAACAGCAATATCATAAATAATATCAATTAAATTATATAAAGTATATAAAATTATAATTTTAAATTAGTGTTAGTATCGTAAAGAAAGCATTAAATTCTTAAATTGTTAAATATCATTTTCATTAAATATAAATGTGAAAGAGATGCATGATTATTTTTAAAGAAACCGTGTCAAGTGTAAAGGTGCGTGCAGACGTGAGCATTTTTGCGCGCACAAACAGCTTGCGCGATCCGTCACTTGTCGATACATTAAACCAAGCAGATGGGCACTACTCGCGGGCGTCCACTGCCCAACTGCCCATTGGCAGTAGTTGAACGCGCTGGGCAATAAATTGAACGTCTTTGAGCAATAAATGATATGAAGAAAAATAACAAAATTGTGTCACATGGAAGATGCATTTTCTTTCTCTTGTATAATTTCGGTTCATATGTAAATAAAAAAAATTCATATGTAATAAAAAAATAAGATAATTAAACAAATAATTAGAAAAATAATTTTTACATAGTTTGAAATTCTTTTATATTATAAAATATAAAATTCTTTTGTATTATGTCTGTATGTGTTTTTTTTCTTTTTTACAATCGCTGTTTGACATATTAGAAAAATATTAGGAATTGAAAAAGAATTAGAAGAACAATTTTTGCTTTGTTTTTAAATAAAAACTACAGATTAAAGAAATGAGAAAAAATGTACATAATCATATACAATAATAAATGAAAAGTATATATAATTATATATAGAATATTATATGTGACACAATTTTATTTTTTGTATAGAAAAAATAAAATTGTCACATTAAATAATATTCTATATATAATTATATATATTTTTTATATATTATACAGGATGGGGAAAAAGTCGATACTTCCGAGTTATTCAAGAATGTTGATCTTTTTTTCCCATTCTATATACGATTATGTACAATTTTTCATTTCTTTAACTTGTAGTTTTTATTTAAAAACAAAGCAAAAATTGTTTTAATTTTTCAATTTTTCTTAATATTTTTCTATTATTGAACAGCGATTGTAAAAAAGAAAGAAAATGTCTATAGGCATTTTATACATAAACAACACGAAGTCGATATAAATTGAGTGGAGAAATCAAGAGTCGACTTCAAAGTCAGCCCGAATGTTGACTCAGAGAGCTGTACTCGAAGAGCGTTGTTGGTTTCGTTTACGGCGGAGTGAAGAGTCTTCGCCAGCGAAGCTATGAATAGTTTATACTCCCTTTACAGTCAACTAATACTTGATGAATGTGTCAAAAAAAATTAACATTCGACATTCTAAGTCAACTGAAAGCCGACTGTAAGTAGACTGGAGAAGTCAAGAGACTTTTTAATCAAATCTCTAGTCTGTAACTGTTTTACATGCCTACCGACAGTTACAGAATAGAGGCCCTGAATCGATTAATAATCGATTAATAGTTGACAAATGTCTCGAAAACAATCGACTATTATTAATCGAGTTAATAAAAATTGACAAATTATCGAATAGTCAATTTTTGAATGTTAATGTTCTATTTTTTTTAAGTTAACTTATTTAGGATATTTGTGATAATTAAAAAATATTTTACAATCATCCTAATAACAAAAAAAATGGAATGTAAGCTAAAAGTAGCATTGAACTAATCTTAAATATGGGCTGATGCTCCGCTGCGTGGTCCTCACGCGGCGGCAGTCGGAACTCGCGCCGCCGACTTATATTGTAGTTGACTAAAACATGTTTGACTAACAATCGATTGTGCTTAGTTGACTTTTAGTCGACTTTCAGAAGTCAATTAATAGTCAGCAAATAATATAAGCAATTGCTATCGACTATAAGATTTGAAAGTTGACTTTAAATTAACTGGGAACAGCCGACTGACTTGTCATAGTCGACTGTAAGCGGACTGAGAAAAATTGACTATAAATTGAAAAATAGTCATTCGTGTTGTGTAGGTATGATAATGCAAAAGATATTTCAGAAATATTAAAAAATATTCTTTTATACAAATTTAGATAACATAAATAATATAAATAATAACAATGTATGTTTCGAATAAATGCTTCTTATAACAATAACAATACTTAATTCATAAATGATTGACGATTACAATTTTGATATTATTTGCGAAATAAAGTTAGTATTTGTGAATAAAGTTGACTGTAGATATGCACAATAGCCGGGTATTCGCAGGTGCCCGCGGGTGCTTGTGTCCAATTTCAGCATTTTGCCGATTCCTGCATTAAACGATTTTCATGCGAAGCGGCGCTCAGTGGACGTGTCTGAGGAAATGCCGTGTGTGAACAAAACCATAGAATGGTTCTAATAAAAGAGTAATTAATAGACGAATATGAAAAGTTACCGGTGCGATGTTGTGGGATTCTAAACACTCATTTCACTTCCATAGTAATAATAAAAAGGTCGATACTTGGCAAATAATTGTGAAAAACATGAATATAGACGTATTAGCAGCAAACAAAAAAAATTGGCAATTTACTTCTCTCCTTTCGCAGAGAAAAAGCAATGACTAGAAAAAATATTTATTTTATGCACAAAATAGTATGTATTACAATGTATGCGCTGTAGCTGCTACAACTGTCCCTTGACGACATTTTGCTACTTATTCCGGCGAATGATTGGAGCACAATTTTACGCGCATGAACAATACGAATGGACATCGAAAAAAGTCTCCGAGCATTCGTACGCGCAAACTGTTCGTGCACGTGCTGTGTGCTCATATTTATACGCATCTTTAGATTACTAAATACATGCAGTTAAAAACGTTTTCAATTATGCCAAGGCAGGACAATAATAGACAAAGCAACTAACACTACAGTCCTTAAACATAGACTATTTGGCTGTAAAACAAATATATGCATTTTTCAATAGTAAAACTTTCTCTTTATACAGATAGCTCTAAATGATCTCCAATTGACCTTGATCTTGATCCTCAAGGAGATCCTCGAAGTCACTGACCTTTCCGTCGCTCGTTACTCATTAAAAAGTTACGAACAAAAAACAATTTTTATGAACAGTACGTAATTTTCAAACACAAGATACATGTTTCAGCAATATTTTTCTTTGATAGAGGGAGGTGGGGATAGACTTTCGCATGGAAAATCGTGCGCCTCTTGGCAGAAATAGAGGTGAAAATTGCGTTCTTGAAATAGAGGAAGAGATAGGTGAAAGTCGCTTCGCATGGAAATTCGTGCGCCCTTGAAGAGGAGGGGATGAAAGCATAGAGCTTATACTACTAGAGAGGGAATGCGAAGGTCTATCCAAACAATGAGTGGAACGTGTGAGTAAAAGACTGAGAGACAGAAGATGTATATTTCTATTCTGCTCAGAAACTTTTCTTCTTTCGATAGAAAAGGATAAAAAGATATATTTCTGCAGTAACTTTTCTTCTTTCTGTACATGTGCTAAAAGAGAATAAAACTTCTGTCTCTCAATTTTGCTCATAGCTCGACGTCTCTCTCGTATTCTCCTTCTATAATATAAGCTCTATGGGTGAAAGTCGCATGGAAAGTCATATCGGTCATGCGCCCTTTGGTAGGGGAGAGGGGAAGGGAAGAAATGGAATGAAACTCGCCTTGCGTAGAAAGTCATGCGCTCCTTGACAGGGGGAAGGGATGGGGTAAAACTCGTTTCGCATGGAAAATCGTGCGCTCCTTGACAAGGTGGGAGATGAGGTGAAATTCAAGGGAAAATACTGCTGAAATATGTACTTTGAGAAAATTATATACTATTCATAAAAATTGTTTTGTTCATAACTTTTTAATGAATAACGAGCGACAGAAAAGGTTGGAGATCATTTGAGACTAACTGTGCAAAAGGAAAATTTTATTCATTTTCACTTGAAAAAAATGGATTACAAAAGTTAAATACAAATGGTCTGTATTAGTACATTTTAAATCATATCTATATATTTAAATTATATTTTAAATCATATCTATATTTAAATACATT
>NW_017259555.1:54053-57416 GCF_001594045.1 Atta colombica
GGAGCATGTAGTAAATTAAGAAAAAAATTCATGCAAAAATGTGCTCTTTTTTGCTTCGTTTTGGAAAAATTGCAAAAAAGACAAAACGTAGTTACTTCGTTCTTGCACTCTGAAGTATTATCGTCGCTGAAATCGTGCAATAATCGTGAAAACAATAATAATAATAATTCTAGTTTTGAGAACTTTTTTGTTTACATGCCTTTCTTTTTTTTGTTTCTGCCTTTCTTTTATAAATTGTCAGTTACTTGTCAAAAGTCATCAGAATGAATTACTAGTATCTTGGTCACCTCGATCATCTGATTTGATACCATTAGACTTCTTTGTGTGAAGATCCCTAAAGCAGGAAGTTTATTCGTCGTCCATTAACTCTAGAGAATAATTGAGAAATCGAATCGGAGTTGCAGTGCATCAAATATCATTAGATCACTTGGCTGCAATACGAGCTGTTCGTATTAGATGCAATGCTTGCATTGTTGCAAGAGTCAATATTTTGAACAATATCTACATTAAACAAGTGAATAAATACAATGTGAATAAGTAATGAGAAAGTACATAAATGAAAACTACGTCTGTAGTCTTTTTTGCGATTTCCAAAACGATGCAAAAACGAACATATTTCTATAGGATTTTTTTTCTTAGTTTATCAATCCCCTACACACACTCCCGAAGTTTTGACATTTAAATTCCAAGTACCCTATGTATATATAGGGTATATCCTCTAACTTGATCATTTAAAATATCTCCGTTATTTTTAATGATACGAGAAAATACCAAAGGAGAAAGTTATTCGATTTATAGAAGCATTATTATTATGATAAGTAAACAATTTTTTTCAGTCATATTTTTTGAAATTTTAAGGTCATTTCCCTACTTTTTAAAATAGAATTACATGATTTTTTTACACAATATGATTCCTCTAAATATTCTGCATATAAAAGCATTAAAGTAGAGATATTAAAAACCAATAGTTTACGAGATATTAAATATTTTATACTTTATTGGCACATATTAACATAAAATGTTAATGTGCTTATTTAAAAATTATCATTTGGCATGCATATTTTTTAAAGCAACTATGGGTTTCCTTTCTACAAATTGATTCATCTCATTCAGTTCATAAAAGTATTATTAAGATACAATTATCAAAAAATTAATAGTTTACGAATTATTTAACATTTTATGTAAATATGTGTCATAATAAAATATAAAATATTTCATAAATTATTGATTCTTTGATATCTCTACCTTATATTAATATTTTTATATACAGAATAATTAGAGGAATCATATTATGTAAAAAAATCATATAGTTCTATCAAAATGTGGAGGTAACCTTGAAATCTCAAAAAATATGATCTTGAAAAAAATATTTATTCATCATAATATGTGTCCGTTCTTGGTGTAAGTAATAAGAGTAAAGATTTTTGAAACTATATAGGCAAGTTTGATTTCGTAAGCTATGTGAAATATGACTGGAAGAAATGAGTAGAAAAAAGTTGAGGGGGAATTACCTAATTCACATAAATGGGAATGTATATACGCACATAGAAAAAAAAAAAGAGGCAGAGCCATAGGGAGATTTATAGATGTAAAGAAAAACTAGGCAGAGAAATCGAACTTGATATATAAAAATAAAGAAATAGTAGCAATGTCGATTATAGATATAGAAGAGAAGAAGATTGTAATAATATCGGTATACAATAGGGGAAGCTGGAAAAATTTAGAAGAAAAATTAAAAAGAATTCTAGGGGACATGGAAATAATAATAGATGGGGGGGAGAAAATAGTAATAGATGGGGATTTTAATGTAAGAAGTAGGTGTTGAGTGGGAAGAAAAAATAGAAAGAAGAAGTAAAGACAAAGTGATAGGAAACAGAAGAAAAGAGTTGGTAGATTGGGCACAAAGGATACATTTTAAACAGATCGATGGAAGAAGATTAGAATGGGGAATATACTTATGTAAGTTATAGAGGTAATACGATTATTGACTATGTGATTGAAATGAAAGATATAAGAGAAAAGATATGAGAAAAGATATAAGAAAAGATATAAGAGAAAACGTAAGGGAATTTGCGATAGGAGATAGGGTGGACTCGGATCACATGCCGCTACTTAACATGGAAGGAGGAGAGGCAGAAATCAAAGAAAAAAAAGCAAAGAATAAAAGAAAATTGTATGGAACCAGATCATAATAAAATATCAAGAAAAGATAGAAATCTTAGCTGGTGAAGCATCAAAAAGGAGTAACAATAGAGGTAGAGAATCAAAGAAATTGTGCATGGAGCGATGATCAAGAGAAAGGTAAAAATCAAAAGATTTGAATTAGGACACAAGGGTGATGGGATAGAAATTGTACTAGGAAGAAGAGAGAAATACAGAGAATATATAGCAGATGGAGATTAAGAAAAATAGATGAGAGAGAATACATGGAAGAAAGAAAAAAATTTAAGGAGCTGAAGGAGAAGAAGCAAAAAGAGAGAAGAGGAAACGGAATTGAGATATTTGAAGAGAGAGGCAGATGTACGGAAATTTATAAACAAAAAAAAAAGTAAGAGGATAGAAATAATAACAATGAAACAAAGAAATAGAGGCAACATTTTATGAATTTTTTAAGCGATAATGAAATGAATGCACAGGAAAAGGAGGAAATGGAGGCAAGAGACAGAGAAGAAAGAGGTAAAAAGAGGTAAAAGAAAAAGGAAGAAGGCCAGATTAGGAAGGGCATTAAAGAAGAACAAGAAGGGTATAAAATCTCGGAAGCATGGAAATATGCGGAAGGTACGTTACAGAAGGACATGATAGAATTATTGGAACAAGTTTAGAGAGATATTTGAAGATTGGAGGCAAAATATTATTGTGCCATTATATATATATAAGAGAGAAGACACAGAATCAGTAGGAAATTATAGAAGGATATCGTTATTGTGTACAGTGTACAAATGATATGTGGAAATACTAAGAATTAAATTGGAAGAAAAAGAATAGAGAAGAAAAAAATCATAATCCCGAAGGCGCAAACAGGATTCAGAAAAAGCAGGTCGATGATGGATCACATATTTGCACTGAATCATCTAATTCAAAAGAACAAGCAGACAGAAGATAGGAAGAGGAAAGCTTATATATGCTTTCTTTGTGGATCTGAAGGCAGCTTTCGACAGAGTAGATAGAGATGTATTCTGGGAGTTACTAAGGAGATGTAGAATCAAGGAACAACTGATAAGGAGATTGAAATATATATATATATATATATATGAGGACACAGAGATCCTCATATATATAATCCAAAGGTTACGGTCAGAACAAGCAGAAGTTTGACAGAAGAATTTTCTAGATAAGAAGAGGAGTTAGGACTGTGTCCTCAGT
>NW_017259555.1:57516-63305 GCF_001594045.1 Atta colombica
TAGATGATATAGTGCTGTTAGACATGATGAATACACTAAGGAGATTTTTAAAAAGTAGGAAATTAGAACTGTGCGCTGAAAAAACAAAGATAGTAATATTTAATAAGCATGGGAAAGAAAAGAAGGAAGCATGGAAATGGGAGAGTAGACAGATTAAGGTGCAATGTTTTAAGTACTTAGGCTTTACTTTTTAATAAAAAAGATGTTTATGAAGATCATATAATAGAATTGAGCAGGGAGGGCGGTAGCCAAAAAGCTATGGGATTTAGGAGAAAGACTGTGCAGAAATGATTTTATAAGAAGATGGATACTGTTTAAATACTACAAAGTGTTATAGAATATGGAATGGAGATCTAGAGATGGCAAGAAAGAGGAAGTCTAGAGAAAATTATGTTAGATTATGTGAGATGGATATTCAACATAGATTTTTGCTTCGAGATAATGAGAGAATTAGCTACAAATTAAGGATAGATTGATAAGGGTAGATTGGGGAATAAGAGCCATGAGATACGAGAGGAGATTAAAGGAAAGGAGGGAGGACGACCTATTTTGGTGTTGTTGGAAAAAGAAGAGGATAAATAGAAGGATATATATGATAAAGAAAGAGAAAAGTTTTACAATAGGAATGGATGGAGTATAAATATTAAGGAATTAGGGGATGATGGAAATGAAGAGAAGTTAAAGGAGAAAATAATTAGGAGAGAAAAGAATGACAAAGACAGTGGGAAGATAATAGAATGAGGACTACGAGATACAAAGGTATAAAGAGCTTGATACAGGGAATAAATGTTCCGATTATTTAAGAAAGGAAAATCTATGTAGATTGGGAGTGGGCGAAGGCGAGGTTTAGTTAGGCTCAGATGTGGGAATATGGAGGAAGGAAACAAATATTGAATATAGAGCTAAATAAGGAATATAGAGAATGCGTATTTGCGGAATAGGGATACATTGTATGGAACTATGTAGAGGAATGTCCAAAAGTATGCAATTGGTTAGGGAGCTAGGAAAGAATAAGGAGAAAATATGGAAGAAACTTTGGAGCGAAGAATTAGATTCAGTTAAATATAAAGTTTTAGATAAATTAGAGAGAGAAAAGAGATCAGGAAAAGGAAAACGGAGGAAAAGATAACTAGCGAGATAAAAGACGGAGAGTAATATATTTAGGCAGGAGAACAAGGTCTAGAAATGTGTGAGACACGCTGTTAGAAATGCTGTGATATAGTATTAGGAATTTATATTGTACTGCGATATATTTATGTATAATTGTAGCTATAAGTCGTATTATTATATTATATTATGTAGTATTATGTAGTATTATGTAGTATAGTACATGCTATGGTCAGACTGTGATATGTAGGTAATAAAAATTATAAGATAGAGGAACATACATTGTGATATTCAGAGCTGAGATAGAATAAACGTCGATAAATAGAGAACAAGAATGAATAAGAAATGAAAATAAGAATATTAAGAAATTTATTTTTTCTTTTTTTTTTAGAGTTAGGTACTAGCAGTGTGGAAGAATGAGTGTGGATAAGGAATTTATGTAAACCAAGTCCCCTTCTTGGGGACTATGTAAATGCTGAAGTATAATAAATTTTATTCTAATATGTGCCCGTTCGAATCGAACAACTTTCTCCGTTGATATTTTCTTACATCATTAAGTACGCACGCACGCACGTATGCATATTCTCTTAAAATAGTTCAATATCTTAAAAAAATACCAGATTTTCTTCAGATTTTTTGAACAATTTTAATGCCACTAGGGAGTGGAGGGTAAATGGAAAAACTTTGTGGACAAAATTCGACCGACGCTTTAATTCTTAATTCTTCAATTTTAAAGTTTTTTTTACTTTGCTCAAAATTGAATGAGCTAAAAGCCGACGTTAATTCTGATTACGATTCAAAGTAAAAATTGCTAATAAGATAAGCAGAAAAAATTCAAAATTATACGAATATTGGATCGGTAATTTTCAATTTGGATCGTAGTCAAAATTTAAGCAAAATGGCTTATAACTCATTCAATTTCGAATAAAAAAATTTTTTTAATTGGCCAAAAATTAGAACATCGACCGAATTTTGTCAATAAAGATGTTTTTCCGCCTACCCGTGCCCCGATGGCATAAGTTATTAATTATTCAAAAAACAGTTCTTGTCGTTGTTACAAGGAAGCTTCCATATTATATTAATAGTTCTCATATTGCATTAAAATTTATATTATATCGACATTGACTTTATATAAGTTTGCAAAAAAATGTATGTGCATATCTTTCACATATTTCACTTTCAATTATTCTACACAATTCATCTATTATATGGATTCTACACAACAACCATTTCTACATAATTTAAAAAAATTTTTACACTTCGACATCATAACTCTAGACTGAGAATTTCTCTCTAGATTTAAATACCCAGACTGTTCTTTCTCGCCGTTATATGAAGAATTGGTTCGACACATAGTTTTAGAATTCGACTTACGACATCATTACATTTAATAGAATATGGTTGTTCTTCATATGTTTACTTGGAAATGAAGGTGAGATTCTTCAAGATATGACACATCCGAGCATCAATTTTTATTATGCATTAGTTTTACTACGTGATAATTTATTATGCGTTAATTTATTTCATTTGTACGAAATTTCTTCACAACATTACATCTTCAATTTTATTATGCGTTAATTTTTTATTTGTAGGATAATGGTTCATAATTTATATTCACGGCTGATGAAAATTAAGTCGAAATGTTCCGTAAAATTTATATTTAGATTCGAATAAAATACTATCACACTGTATATAGCTTGTTATAATTTATTACTTGAGTTAGTTTCTATATTTAATTGTGTGTAAATTACACGAGCATTAACAGTGACATTAATTATTAATTTTATTTTATGATATCTTTGTTCAAAAAATCTGAAAAAAATTTGGTATTATTTTTTTAAGATATAAAATCACTTTAGGTGTCCCGATTAAATTTAAAAAATTGTTAAAATAATAACTATCTTAATATACAAAGTGGGGCATTTTAAACGTCTCAAGCGAATATCCCAAAAACTAAGAGAGATACAAAAAAAGGTTTTAGGTTTTCTTGGGGAAAAGAAGGTGAAAATAACGGATTTTAAAATGGGAGGAACATTACCAAGATCAAGTTAAAGTCAACAAGAAATTTTAAATGAAATTCCTCATTTTTTATTGCATATTCTTGTAGTATACCTCGAGAACTTTCCAAAACACTATAATAAAATATTTTTTCATGAAGTATTTTTTGATTCGGAACATGATTCCTGAACAACATTCAAGAGATTTTAGCCATCGTTTCAGACTTGTGTAATGCTGATGTCGGCGGTAGTGTAACTTTCAAGCCTTATAACTCGCAAAGTACTTAATAAAAAATTATTTTATTAGTGTTTTGAAAAGCTCTCGAGATAATCTACAAGAATATGTAATGAAAAATAAAGAAATTCTATTTAAAAAATTTAAAGTTATCTTGCTCTGACTTTGATAATGTTCAAGATCAAACTAATGGCATCATTTTATCTCCCTCGAAATCCCAAACTTTTGTCTAAACATTTTTCCTTAAAATGCACTGTTCAAGAAATATTTGATCAATTAAAATGGGATTCTGCACGCATGCACGCACGCACGCACGCCCGCGCACACACACGCACGCACGCACGCACGCACGCACACACGCACGCACGCACGCACGCACGCACGCACGCACGCACGCATGCACACGCACGCGCGACATACAGGGATTCAGACCACCCACATGGAAAGTCACATACATATTCCTCATGAAAAAGTGAATCGAAAATGTCAATAGCAAGATATTGTGATGGTTTTTAAACGGTGAGCTCTATAAGACCAACCGCAGGGCATGAAATTTGTCGTCAGGAGCGGCGCAACTAATGAACCGGTTGCGCGAACGCTTTGACGTATACTACTAAACGGCACGATACCGAATGAGTATTGCAAAGGTTCGTGAAATCTCTATATTAACATTTATTGCGGTATTTTAAAATTGAGTCCGATTTAATTGATGAAGAGTAATGTCAACTGCAAATTCGATACAATGTCATTTATATCAGTAAAAAGGATTTTTGAAATATTTTTTGAAAAATTTTTAAGTAATAAACAAATTATAAATAAAATCAATATTAATTAAAATCAATATTAATTATCCAAACGAATAATATTAAAAATATTCAATCAATAGATATTTCCAAAATTTCTTTTTTGTCAATACTTATTCGGTACCGTGTTTAGCGGTATCCATCAGAGCGTTTATGCGGCTGACTGTTTAGTTACACCGCTTCTGATGGCACGAATCTCATGTCCTATGACATCTTCTAGAGCTCACTGTTCAAAAGCTATTGATACTACAACATTTTGTTATTGACATTTTCGATTCACTTTTTCATGAAGAATATGTATGTGTTGTAGTCATGTGCGGGTAGACTGGATCACCCTATATATATATTATATATATAGGTTGTCTGAAATTTAAATGTCAAAACTTCGGGAGCGTGTAGGGGATCAATAAACTAAGAAAAAAAGTCCTATAGAGATATGCTCGTTTTTATTTTGTTTTGGAAAATATTGCAAAAAAGACAAAACATAATTGCTTCGTTTTTGTACTGCTTCTAAAGTATTATCGTCGTTAAAATCGTACATGAAAACAATAATAATAATAATTCTAAATGAAAACTTTGTTTTTATCTAATGAGGCTATTTTTTTTTACCCAACAGATTAAATGCTGCCAAATATACAGATTTTTTGGAGACTGACTTCTTTGATTATTTAGAAGATACCTGCAACAACGGATTGAAATATGGTTTTAATTCGATTGGTGCCTAGCTCATTATAGCAGAACTACTCGAGTTTGATTAGACATTTTCCATAACGATGGATTAGACATGGAGTAGTACTTTGGTCACCCGATCACCTTTTTTGACATCATTGGATTGTTTTGTGTGGGAAGTTTTGAAGCAGATTTATTCGTCATCAATATATATTTTTTAGAACTTTTTTTCTTAGTTATCAATCTCCACGCTCCCGAAGTTTTGGCATTTAACTTTCAGACACCCTGTACATTTGGCAGAATTGACAAGTAACGCGCAAGTTTGCTTATAATGTCGTTACCATTACAGTTACTTTTTTTGATAACGAATGCATAACAACGTTATTTTTTTCTGAATAACGTCCGTGATAACGCAGTTACATTTTTGGGGTAATAGTAACGATTTCATACTTTGATTAATTACCTTTATCGTTACTTTATTTCTAACTATATAAAAATTTTAGACCGTACATAGATATATATGGGGCATTCTCTGTCAAACCGACTGCCCATTTCAATTTTTGAGTTCTTTAAAGGGGCTTAAGATTTTCATTGAAATATTTATTTTTCGATGCCATACGGCGTTTTTAAAAATTCAAAATAGCAGACTCAAAATGGCGACTAGAATAAAAAAGATATTGGAAAAATCAATCACGTTATTTATAAACGATTATGTTTATACAGCTCGATTTACGTTTATAATATCGATATTATAACTTTGTAAATCGAGCTGTGTAAACGTAGTAATTGACATTAATGTGCCTTGCGAATTTGGCTATTTTCATAAATTAAATATCTCGTTAATTCGAAAATTGAATAATAAAATAATACAGTATTTCTCGACTCCACACAAAAGCGCTTTGTCAAAAATTGCAGGACACTTCGTGTATGTGTATGTGTATATATATATATGTATGTATGTATATATATATATATATA